>NW_024581700.1:0-169469 GCF_017639235.1 Corvus kubaryi
CCCGCCGCCCGCGCCGCCGCCCGCGCTCCCGGGAGCTGCCGCCGGCCCCTCGCCGTCTCGCCCGCCCGCGTCCTCCTGCCCGGCGGCCGCGATGTCCGACAAGGAGTTCATGTGGGCCCTCAAAAACGGAGACTTGGATGAGGTGAAGGACTACGTGGCCAAGGTAGGAGGAGGTGGCGGTGGTGCGGGGTGGGGGAGGCGGCGCTGCGGGCGGAGGAGGGAAGGATGTGTGCGCAGCCCCCGGGATGGGGCCGGGGCGGCGGGAGCCGCGGCCTGGGCGGGCACGGGCGCTCGCTGAGCTCTGTGCGGAGCTGGGGGCCCCCTCCCCCTCCGCGGGGCCTCTCAGTTCCTGGGCTTCCTCCTTCCCTCCTGCCCCCAGCCGCCCCTCGCGCCTGCCGGTGGAGTTATTCTGTGTCAGTACGTGAAACTTAAATGGATTGACAGCCAGGATCCCAGCCCTGCCTCGCTGATCTCGTGTGGATTTGTGGCCTCGGTTTGGTTATCCTTCCCCCCTGTGCCTCAGGGCTCATCCTTAATAGGGTGATGCTAAGCTACCGGGTGTGCTGAGGCTTAATTCATTAACCTTCTGGGAAGTGTGTTAATACCTAGTTAGGGCGAATGCTGCAGGAACAGCAGACACCTGTGTGATGGTTGAACAGTCCTCAGGTACGTGGCAGTATTTGAAAGCTGCATTCTGTCCTCATTTGCCTTCTCCTGTCACTGAGGTGTGTGGGAAAAGTGCATACGGGCAACATTCTGCTTCAGTGAATCCTTACTGTTCAGGAATATTGTCTGGGAACTTTTACACCAGAGCAGAGGTATACATATAATTTACCTGTAATTATTTAGATGTTCAAACAAGTCAGTGATTGTCTTTGGGAACTTGACACATGCTGACACAACTTGCCGTGATGATTTAAGTCCTTTCTACTCCAGCTGTCAACTCACAAACTTGTAGCGCTTCTGGCAAAAAGAAAAGTGTGCAAGTACTTCTAGCTGCTTTAGTACAAAGTCCAACAGCTTAGCCTGAATAGTCTTCTCTGACAGTTCCAGCTAAGCTTCTGGACTTTGCATCGAAGTGGCTGTGCACTCACATGCTCTGTGTATAAAGTTCTTGAGGAAGTAGCTGGGAATAATGTAATTATCCCACTTCAACTGTTTGCTAAAGGCTGTGTACCTGTGTCTGTGTAATAAAGTTGGGTAGTCCATTGGTATGTCTAATATCGTCTCAGATCTGGGGACTTGCAGAGCATGTCATTAGCATATTTGGATTCTTCCTACAGCTTTTAAAGGATTTCCATGTGAATCTAGAAAATTCACTATACACTAATAATTACTGGATCCTTGTGTATCTTTTGCTGAGGCAATAACTTTGGTAATAACTGTCTTGGTTCAGTTTATATCTACAAGTTCACTACAGTACTAATTAGAAAGCTTTTTTTATATTCCCACTCTTCCTGAGTGGCATTGCGACTCATGTAGCAAAATGGATTTATGTGATCACTCTTCATCTGCTTCAGTGCAGAGTCAAATACTTGGTTCCATCTGCTACTGAAGGAGGCTTGAACCAGCCTGGATGCTGCTGTAGTAAAGAGGCTGAAGGCTGTCATCTAACTGCACTAATGAGGCAGAAATCCTTAAAAGAGAGATACTTACTGGGGTTAGATGATTCGAGTAAAAGAGGCCTGCAATCCTTGAGCAATCTTACGTTGCTTGTAATGTAGAAGGTGAATAAACTCTGGGAATTTTCTGTTGGTTTGTGATCTAATTGTAGTCATACTTTTCTCCCACTTGGAAGTATGTGTTCTGTCTTCAGTTGTTAACCTACAAGAAGTCAAATGTTTTCAGTCTTTTCTGTTTCTTTGACAGACTGTGGGCTAGTAAACTCTCAGGCTGGTTTCCTGTGGAAACAACGCTTATATAAGCAAGCTTTGACTTATCCTCATCCTTCCTAGTGGTTTGTTAAATTTTTTTGTCTAATTTTTTGTAAGTTTTACAGAGGTGCAGGTAGGTGGGTTTTGGGAAGGTAAATGAAATAGAGGTGGATGCCTTCAGGGAAGAAAAGAGTACAAGAATGAGTTTATGTTTTACTGTACAGCAGGAAATGTACATTGAAGAGGGGCAAGAGAACTCTGTAAATCATCTGAATGTAGGAGAAGCCTCAGCTGGAACTTCACATTCTCAGTTCTGAGATTAATGAATTATGTGAAGGCAAATCATGCTTTGGTAGCTAGAGTTCTCAGGAAAGTGTTCTGTGCTGTATGTTCTTTCTGACTTTGTTCCTTATCAGTTATGTGGCTTCTGCTCCCTGCTGCTTTCCTGCTCTTATGTATGATTTCATGTTCAGGAATTTTACTTATATAAACTTTGCAGTGGCAGAAATTTCCTCTCCCTGTAATGGGGGAGGCAGTCATATATCTTACAGACTTCATTTTCGTAAAATTCTTCCTTGTCTATCTTCCTGAAACTTTTGTTTCCCAACTTCTCATTTGTTTGGTTTCTTGTTCTAGTCTTGTTTCCTCATTATTTGTTTGGAAACAATACAGCCTTTAACTATAATCTTGCAGCTTTTCCACCAATTACCACATGAAGGGTTTGACCTCTGATTTTGTTTCATGTGTGAATGGCAAGGCTTGAAATGCTAACTAGATGAACCTGGGTGGTTTAAAAATAATAGTATAAATGGATGTTATCAGCGGAACTGTAGGAGTTGAACTCTTAATCAGCCATGACTTTTCTTCACTTGTGTGTAATAAGCTGTGGAGGTTCTGTCTTTAGAGTCATCTTTTTTGTTCTTTTATCTGAGGTTTGGTTAGTAAGTACCAGGGAGAATGTTTCTGCCACTTCAACAGTTCCTGGAGAAAGAAAGGATATAGAAACAGAAGCAAGAGTATCCATTTGCATTTTATGTATTTCTACATAGGGATCTTGCATTCTCCTGAACACACTTTCTTCAGGAAAAAAACTTTTCACAGAAAGAGTAGTTCTGAGGGGTGGCAATGAAACAGGCAGTGCCAAATGATCCTGCTTTGTTGCTTAGCAAAAGACATCTTAGTGCTGCTAGTCTGCGTTTGGCAGATATTGTTGGCTTCTATTTGATGAAAATATGAAAGATTATTTTTATCATTTGAATCGTCTTATAAGACTTCTTTCTGTTTCTGTAAGAGACATCATATTAGCATCTACATTTCTCAGCTTGCAACACTGTCAACTTTTTCTTTATGGTAAATGTAAATTTCTCCTGAAATACTGTATCTAGTGTGTTATGCCAACAGTTAAGTAGTGTCAGCTATTTTTATGATGACTAGATTAAAAAGTAGTTTTTACTGTTTGCTTTCTTTGATATCTTCCTTTTGAATATAGCCGGCATATGTTGGCTTCAGAGGTGCATACAGGAATCTAAGGGATTGAAGGAATTCTGCACTCTTCCCACATACATCCACTCAAATTTTTAAAATTCCTCAAGAAAGCAGAAACTTCCGTGGGAACAGATGAATGTGCAGTTTAATGGATGAGGAGGACCCACGCAGCTGAGAGAAATTTACCTCCCTCGAGGTAGGGAGTGGGTTAAAAAGTACTAGTTAGAAGAAGAGCAAGTTACATTAAGCCTACAGAATTTCTTAACATGAATGATGTTAGCTCTTTTTCCTTTTCTTTAGTCTTCTTCCCCAGTAGAATTAGATTAAACTATGCAGTTGCTTAGAAAGGACTTACTTCTCTGTCAGTATGTGCCCAAAGCATTTCCAATCAGCAGTAGATTTGAGGCTACGTACAATTTCTCTTACTCACTAGGCATAAAGTTTGTGGCAAGATAAACTTAGATTTGTAGGAAAGGCTTCAATAAAAGTTTGTTCTGAAGTAATTTCATCTCCTGTAGCTTAACTGAGAATTCCCCAGTTCATGAGCTGCTTTAATCCCTTACATCGTTTCCTAAACCTACCACTGCTTACAGTTAAGTTTGGTAAATCAACTAACCTAATACCATAAGAAGATAGGACAGGCAGCCAAACTGGAAGCACCAGATTTTTACTGCTCAGAGGACTGGGAGGTTGAAGTGATGGTTGGCTGTGAAATGGATGTTTGTAGAAAGTGGTCTAATAGGCACTTCTGGTGTGGAGTCTTGTTTTTTTTTAAATAACAAAACAAACAAAACCAAATTCCTGGAGGATCTCTGGTAACTCATCTGGACAACAGCTACCACCTATGTTGAGAAATGCATATGTCTTGAGAAATGCATAAAACTTGGCTACTGCTATAAACTAACTAGAGTGGCTAAAATTAAAAAAAAATGTTTAGAAGCAGCAGTCAGGGGTATAGTTAAGTGTTGTGAAAAAGAGAAGAGACTTCAATATATATCTGCAAGAAGAAAGATTAACATGGAGGAATAAATAGCTTTTAATTCTCGGAGGTAACCTCTGTTCTTTTCAGTGTCCATTCCAACGACTTCTACACCTTCAGTTACAAACTAAATGAAAATGAGTACTTAAATGGTTGCTATATATGGTGGATAACTTGGCTTACAGATAAAGCATACCACGGATACATTGAAATTCACCTTGTCTCACCATGCTGAATGCTGAAGTGTGCATTATTATTATTATGGCTACATTGATACCTGGATTGCCTCTGGTCGGGTAACAGGTTTCCTGCTCTTGAGTGACAGCCTGCAAGCCTGTCTGGATTACAGTGCAGGGTAGCTATACCTCACTAGTATGTCCAGGAGCATATCAGAGCTAGCCCTGACCTGGGAGCTGCTGGACTGAGCTTTTTCCCTGTGGGGCCTCTTGGATGTCTCTGTATTGTAACAACAATTCTACTATGTAGGTTTGTCTTTATCTGGAGATTCTAGGACTTCTGTTATTTTCCACTTGATTACTGTTGAGTCTGCTGAAGTGTGATTGCTAAAGATAATTCTGTTTTACTGCTTAGTTCTAATTAAACTTGGTGTTCAATTTACATTTTGCAAATTTGAACATGATGACCTGAATCTTTCTTTTATGTAACAAGAGTTGTTTGCTACTGTAAGCTGCTGTTAGTAGGTTTCATATTCATGGTGGAGTTTCTCTTAACTAAAATACCAGGAATGTACTAGAAAAACTTTCAGAAAAACACAGCACGGCTCCCACTTCTAAGTAGTG
The DNA here is from genome assembly GCF_017639235.1 of Corvus kubaryi. Lineage (NCBI taxonomy): Eukaryota > Metazoa > Chordata > Aves > Passeriformes > Corvidae > Corvus > Corvus kubaryi. Next base: position 5,139 of record NW_024581700.1, read on the forward strand.
TGTACAATAAAATGAATGAAGCTGTTGAAAACCACCTCTTCAGGATGGCTAATTAATTTCCACAGTCTGATCCAAGAGAGTCTGAGGACATGTGGCAAAGAATTATTCACAGATATTAATAGTTTGTGCATCAGTTCTTAAGTAGTTTATAGGAACAGCATGGAGTAACAAACTTGCCTGTAAACCTGGCATTGCAGTGGAATGTGTGACTCAGTGCCTGAATGAACATCCCAGGATTCTCAAATCTGTCCTCTTTGTGAAGATACAGATAGAACTGATTCTTCATCCATTTCAATTTGAAATGTAAATGGAGCTCATTCCAGCTGCGATCATTTGAATGATCATGAATCTGGAACTGCTAAATGTAGTATTTTCTTTGAGGTGTTGATGTCAGGCTGTGGTGATTTTGTTCATTGAGTTCTGCTCTGAAAGTCTTGGTGGCTTTAACATATTGCCTAAGTGATTCATAATTGACCTTCCTATGCTTAAAAACCCCAAGTTAAGTACTTCCTCACTTGATTCTGTCTGGGCTGTTCTTACCATGCTGACTTGTCCTGTGCCTAATGTATGGTTGCTGCAAAAAGTAGAGTTATTAAGACCAGATTGTAATAAAACATTGAATTTAAACTTTTTTTTTTGCTGATGTGCTAATGTATTCCATTCCCTAAATTGAAAGCAAATTTTATCTCTGAAATGTATCCTGTTTTGTCCAAGTTTGTGGTATAGAGCATATGCATTCCTAAGTATGACAGTCAAAGTTGAGAATAGGTTATGAATAACAATCAGAGAATGCAGTGATGTGAGGAAAATATTTACTTCTACTACTGCTTTCCTTCTTTCTGCCCTCCCTTATTCTAACCATGTTTTTTTCCTCTTGTATCAGTTTTATCTTTAATAAATCCTTGTTTTTCAAGCATAGCTCAGTTAGTTAATTTTGACTTCAACAAGAAGGCTTACAGGAGATAAGCTAAGCTTTCTAAAAGTCCAAGAGAACAGTGAGTTCGCTAAAAGTCCAAGAGTTCTGCAGTGGTATGTATCTGTATCCATTTGGAATAGCATATGGAAAGTTGTGTTAGATGTGAAGATTGTGCATTGGATGTTGACTTGGGTACCATGGCGTTGGTGACTCATGCAGGCCACGTAAGTAAAAATACTGAATGAGTGGATCTTTCCCAATGCATAAATAAGGATTCCTTTGGATAGTTCTCAATAGACCAAACAACTTCCATGTGCTTTTTCTGAAGGACCGTAGGCTTAGCTGGTAAAATACCAAGACTTGAAGGTCAAATATTCTACTTAAGTTCAAGGAGAACATCATGGACTCAGGGTTCTCATGTCCAAGAATTTTTATGTCTGATCAAAGGTCAGAAGAGAAAATTTAGGAAAGATACAGAAAACCTGAGGTTGTATACAGCTGTATTGCTAAAGTCAGGGATACAGTTTTGTGTGCAGCATCAGTTGAGTTTAGAAGGGTTTTTTATGGCTTTATGTTTATGCTTGTTTGAACTTCTGAATGTGTCCATGCAAAAGTGTGAGCAAAGTTACTTCTTTCTACCTAATGTGCCCACTTCTCCAGTTGAAGGCTTGTGTTATTCCTAATTTTTCAACCCCTCCGTATCAAAATGAATGTTGAATTTCCCAGTACGATTCTGTGGAAAGAAGCAGTTGTCATTTCCATAGACAGATCTATTGCTAGGACAAAAGCATGAACTGGAATTAATAAGTCCCAATAACTGACCGGTTGGTTATACAACAGTTGTTTTTCTTACAAGTTGCAGTTTCAGCAGTTTTGAACAATTAGATGTTTTTCTGCTTTAGCTCATTATGAGGAGGGGCAGGTACAAATCAGTGCAGCTCATATTAAAATGAGTTTAAAACCTTTATTGGGGGCTGGGTATGATATTGATTTCTTTTTAATAGCATACTGGTGTTAAAGCCTGTGTTGATTGGGACCAGTGATGGCAAATTCTACAATCACATGCTAGAGATGGGGAGGGAAACAATACTTCCATTTAAATGATTAAGGAACTGGTATCTGTAGTGTTGCTGCCTTGACTTGGAATGCAATCAGTACTAATAAGTCTTACTGAACAAGCTACAGTTCTCCTCTTAATTCTCTGTTTCATTGGAATGTACTCGTGTGTGTTTTGTGGGGGTTTTTTTTGTTGTGGATTTTTTTTATTTGGACTTCTCCCTCCCCTTCTTTTTAATAAAGACGAGGATAGCAAATAATTTGTTTCCCCAAAAGCAACTGAAATTCTGATGAAAGAGAGTAGGAAGGGAAAGAAAAATATGGTCTTGAAAACTCATAATGCACATGAAATACGGCTTTGAAGTAGCTGGGGGGACTTGGGGTTTGGTGCTTTTAGCACTTTGCCCATTTTTAGAGTCTTTGTTAGTATTTCTTATGCAATGTAATTCTGTAGCTCGGTTCAGATACACTGTCTGCCAAGGGCATTGCATATCTCCAAAGAAAGAATTTATGTGTCTTTCTTGCTGCACCAAGAATTAAAATATGCAGTTTTGTCTTCACTTATATACATTGCTGCCTTCCTCGCTGGTTACAGGCCAGAAGGGAAATGGGGAAATCATTTTACTTAGCTTTCATCCATGCTTTGGAAATCAAAGAGAGTAATTGCACGTGATGGCTAATAAACTGAGCAGACCAAATCATCACTGCCTAGGTGTTCTGGAGACGGCCCTGTCACTCTTTTCAGCCAAAGTTCAAAGAATGTTCTGAGTCAGTTTATACAACAAAATTGTGTGCTCAAAGTTTCTGATGAGCTAAGATCGAGTCTTGATAATTGCTGTTGAATGACTGATATTGTCGTTTCCCAAACTCGGGTCGTTTATGAACTTGCTTTTTAACACACGTGTGACCTATAAATTAGTGATTACCTTCAAGCAGGAAAGATGAGCTGTTAGGCCATTTGAGACAACAGATAGAGAGCTGTCCATAGAACAGTTACCATCAGCATCTCTCATTTAAACTGATTTGTTAATGACACTATGAAAGCAAATACCATAGGCAATAAATGTTTAACAAGTATTTTTCTGTTCGTTCAAAAATACTTTCAGTGCTTGATTCAGGTAATGCAATTGAAAGTCCTTAAATAAAAAAGTTTAGGAGAGTTCCTGTGAGGTGCGATCTGCATCTCTGTATGCCCTGTATTAAAAAAAACCAAACAAACTCACAACAAATAACTTCAATATTACTTCTCAATAACTTCAATAATACTATTAACTGTTTCTTGGCTAAAGTCATGGATGTTTAGCAAGGTTTAAAAAACTTGAATTTGGGTTGTGATAAAACCAGCAATTGTCTGTTATTTAAATTTATCTTGGGCATAATGGCAGTAAATATAATTACTTTCAAAATAGACTCCTCTAATGAGAGTATAATATGAAATACAGTCTTTAGTTCCTGTCCTGTGACAAGTTAGTAGACTGTATTTACTAAAGCATTTTCAACAGTAATTCCTGGAAATCTGGAGAAAATACCTTAACTTTTGTAGGTGGATTATTTCAAACTTAAAAGTGCAATACCAATATTTGTAAGTTTTAATAAAAGTATTACAGTGAAGCTGAATATTCCAAGCGTGTCTAACTGGTTTAGGGAGCCATTCTGTAGTTGTTAATGCATATGTTTTTAAGTATATACTGCTTAGAAAGCAGCATTTATTTTATGGATGTAAAAATAGCTCTTCTGATCAAGTTTTTTTGCTTCCGTGTTTTGTTGTTGCATTATTCCATTCACCAACTGCTTCATCATGTCAACAAAACTCTGTGTTAAGGCACACAACTTCTAGAACTCATTAATGCTGCTTTTGACATTTCATATCTTTTTATGCATTGCTGAATGAAGAAAATGTAAATTCAATGTGCACAGGAAAATAATGCATGTTAGTCTTAAAGGAATACCTATTTAGAAGCTAAGCTTCATTGCTTTGGATTTGATAGAACACTTGATTTTGCCTTGGACATACCTTTTGTTCATTTTCTGGAGAAGTAATTCGTGCTTATGGTGCTAAGCCCCAGTTAACGCACTTGAATTCAGGGGTTTTTCAACCACAGCAATAATCTTTGGGAGGTACACTCGTCTTCCTGTTTATTCTGTCATATCTTCCTGATACAGTACAACCTGAGCTTTGAGAATTCACATTTATTATTGTTGCGGGGTTTTTTAATTACTGTGTCTTCAGATCATGCAGAGAATTCAAAGTATCAAGCTGGCATCTATTGAAACTGAAACTCAGTAGCTGGCGCCGAGTGTTTGCCTCAAAGGAAAACATCCACTTCCTGTTCGTTCCTGGGACAAACATGTCCTGAGCAGTTTAATGCAGAACTTGGATGTGGGTTCCTCCAGAAACTGAAAGTGTTTTAATTGGGAGTTAACAACTCAGTGCAGACTGCATGGTAATGGCTGGGATCCTTTGCTCAGCTGCTTAAGTTTTGGAGCAATTTCTAGCATGTTAAGCTTGATTTTGTGTGAAACTGTAGGATCAGATGTTTTGTAGATTTTTCTGTTTTCATAGTGTTGTCTGTTGTCAGTTTGCTGATGGTATGGTACTGAATTACTGAGACAATTACTGCTCTGATTCTTGGTTTAGATGTGGTTGATGGCTCCTGTTTAGAAATCATCTTGCATGCGTGTGGGCTGGAATATCTTCTCCTTAGTATACCCTTAGAGTAGGTGTCATCCAAACCGCATCGTCCAAAATGCAGTGGTAAAACACAGTCTGGTCAGTCACTTCTGGAATGAAAAATCCAACGGTTTTAGGCCAGCCCAGTGTTGCCTATGAAAATGGACATTGCACTGTGTTCAGTAGATGCAGTACTTAACACATCTCTTTAAAGTGAACGTTAGGCTTATGTCAACTTAAGGTACAAAGCTGTTAGATTGATCTGCAGTTCTTTCAGAATTAATGGTTAAAGGCTTTTATTGATGTTTTGCCCCCATATCGTACCTGGTAGGCGAGTCCTGATGCTTTAACTGAAGCGTTTTAACTTTCACTCCAAATTCTAACAGTCTTTCTAAGCAGAGACAGTGGAAAGTGTCTGATCTTTGATTGTTTCAGTTCATGATCCAGAATATTTGGTGCGCTTTTATCAATTAAAGAGGTAATCTGAACAGAGTAATAATACCTTTGTCTGCAACAGTTTATGGTGTCAGAACTAGTTGCTGCCATTACTCTGAGCTGTTGCCTAACTAAGAAACAGGTGCTTTTGGGCCAAACTTATAGATGGAAATTCATAGGAGCTGAGAGAAGCTGCACAACTAGGCCCTTCATTCCTGTTTCATCCCTTGCTAGTGCAAATAGTGAGTGGGTTACATTATTTCTCGCTCAAGTCTTGCACAGATTAAGGATTTTGGGAAGGGGAGAACAACTGTTTTCAATAACGTGTGTTTAGCACATCTTTGAAGCTGGGATTGTAGCACAAGCTTCTAGAAGCTGTAGCTAGGAAACAGTTGGTTCATTACTGTTCTACAGAACAACTCATGTACCAGGTTTGTTTGTCTCCCAAAATGCTGATACAACTGAAGCACAGATGGCTCAGTAGTTCAGTTTATTTAGCAGTTGTTTCTGGAATTGTATTCGTTTTACTGAGACAAAGGACTTCAGATTGCATTTGATTATGGTGGGTAAGCTAGATACTTGTTTTCCACTAACAAAACCTGAAAAGTAAGCCTTGGTAAGCACCTTTTTGTTGGCTTAAGCCACAACAAGTGTAGCAGTGCTTTAAAAGCTTTTCAGAGTTCTTTAGATACCATATCAAGACAGGCAAAATTCATCATCAGGTTCATAATTCATTTTCTTAACTTTTATAGACCAACTATTGGTGTTATTATTAGCAATTAAGGCTTCTCCTAGAGTAGAGAATTGCAAAGTAGATATCCATTTTTTACATGGACATCTACATCTGTCTGCTCTGGTTGTAAACCTTGCTGTAAAATGCTAACTGGGAAGACACACACTGTCCTCAGAACAGAAACCTCTTTTGGATAAACTGATGAGGGTCTTTTTGGGGGAATGTTGTGCTGAAATTCTTTGAGTAGCCTTTTTTTCATCTTTTTAAAAATGGAAACTCAGTTGGATATTGCAGGCAAAACTAATAGCAAATACTAGAAGTGAATCCAGAAAAATAAGGAAAATTTGATACTTGTGTCTGCAGCCTTTTCCGTAGGATTTAACTTTCTGTATTCAAGTTCCCTTCTCAACATCTGCTAACTTGGATTTGGTTTTTGATCACTATCTGCAGGATTTTTTTGGTATTTCTGTTTGTTTCAGTAAGATGTGATAAGGGGGAGGTGTAAAGACAGCTTGTCCCATATATTCCCCAAAGCATGCAGGGTAGAAAGAAGACATCTGGGAGAAAATTCCTTTTTCCCTCAAATTATAACATTTAGAGGACAGGGAATAAAACACCAGAAGTGTTGAAAAGATGTTATTTAATATCTCTGAGGGTAAACACAAAAATAATCAGTAGGACAGCTTGACTAATGCAGTTACTCTCAGCTGTTAAACAAAAACCAAAGGACTTCAAGGTTTTCTGAAATTCTCCAAGTGGAAAGTAGTTATCCCATACAATAAATCTAGGTCATTTGCTTCAGTTCAGTAGTCCACTCAGGCTACCATTGGAAAACTACTGGAATGGTCAGAATACGCTCAACCACTGAGCAGCAACAGCAGTTGTCTCTCTGTGCAGGCTGAATGAGGCCAGGGTACATTTACTTTTTTTGGGGTGGACCGAAGGTAAGTAATTTTTCAAAATGTAGGGGATTCACATGAAAATTTGGATCCGGCACAAAATTTTTGCAGTTGCCATTGGAAACTGCCTACTTAGAGTTACAGTGAGTTGATTTCCTCGGCTCTGGCAAGATCTTACGGCGAGTTTTTAACTGAAGAAATCGGCTTCAAAATCATCAACGATTCACAGTTTACAACATTAATCTTTTTACTTCCCTTTCTGCTCTCTGGACTTAACCCAGACTTTGAGTTATTAGTTATTTAACCAGGTTCCACTCTTGCTCTTGGTTTGAATATTATTGACAAGTAGGGAAACAGGGTCATTTTTCTTGTGAATCAGAAGATAGAGACAAGAAAACTTGAGACTCAATAAACTTGCTGAGCAGAAATGATAAAATACTGTTGCTTCTTCGTAGGCCTCCTGCATTGTTTCAGTAGTTTTTTCAATACAGTGGGTTGAGTGGAAATGTGAAATTTATCTTCTCCATCTGCTCTGCCCAGTTCTTAGGTCTGCAGTACCTGAGGCATCATATGTCAAGAGGTTTCTCTCTTAGAGGAAAAAAAATGTACAGAAGTTTAAATTATATGCTGCACTGACTTGTTTTGAGCTTGTCATTTGAATTGTTTTTGCTCTTAGTTAATAAAAACAGATGGGAATGTGAAAACACATTAGACTAGTGTTATGTTGAAATACACAAAAGATTACAAAAATGGTTTCCTTGTCTGAAGTACTGAACTGGTGGTTCAGTTACCTTCAGATTTGTATTAAGGCTGATGATGTGAGGGTCTGTCTACTGGATAAATGTAAAGCTGTGTCAGTTCCTGTCATAGAGGCAAATATTTAACCTCTCTACCCAACAAAAAATGCTTCAGGCTGGTGCTTGTTTCAGTTAGCATAAGAAAATATTTAAAGGAAATTGTATAACCAGCTTGGAAGAAGAAATTAATTTATTTTCTCTTCTACTCAAAGGTGTTTAGAGTATTCAGACCTGTGGAAGTGCTAGTGTGGATTGTGGTTGGCTAAATCAGTTTGTCTTGGCAAGAATGAAAACTACTTCATCAAAGTCAGTGCTGCTTTTTAGCCTTGGAGACTGTTCTGTGGGGTGGGGGCAAAAGTTGGACTACAACACTACTCAAAAGACTGGATGGAATGTTGTGGGATCACTGAAGTGAAGGCCTAAGGGCGACTATTTTTGTGTAGCAAGCTGTGTTAAGACCTGGTATTCTGCAATGCTGTCAGATTTCTTCAACATATTCTATAAAAATACATCTCTTGGGTTTGTAGGTGCCTTTTGTTCCAGTTTGCAGTTAAGGTTGGCAGTGCGTGAATCAGTGCTTTAGGAGAGAACAGGTTTACGGAATGGAATCCATACAGAACCACTCCAGAGGCAGACACTGAGGAGTAGGAAAGCACTCTTCTTCAGGGTCACATGAGAAATCTAGTCCTTCTGCACATAAACCCAAGGATTGTTTCAATAGTGATAAAATTCCAATAGTAAAGAAACTGAGGTAGTAGCAGTTGAGTTTTCATTGGTAAAACTCAGCTTACTGTGTTGGCTTTTTGTGTTTGAACTCATAATATTCAGTGTTAGGTCTTCTCAAGTCTTCAAAGTTAATTGAAAAACAGAGTATTTGTGGTTCCAGTTCTGTGCTTGAACAACTGATTTGTGGAAGAATAATTCAGGGGAGGAAACCTATAAAATTTGTTGCTGTGATGAAAGATCAGCTTGCCTTTTGTTATTTCATAGAATCATAGAATGGTTTGGGTTAGAAAGGACATAAACATCATCTAGCTCCAACCTCCCTGCCATGGACACAGACACCTTCCACTAGACCAGGTTGCTCAGAGCCCTGTCCAACCTGGCCTTGAACACCAGGGATGGACCATCCACAACCTCTCTGGGCAACCTGTTTCAGTGCCTCACCACCCTCATAGTAAAGAATTTCTTCCTAATATCTAATCTAAATCTTTCCCAGAGCTGAACACCGCACTCCACGTGAGTGAAGAGGGGAAGAATTGACCTGCTGGCCCCATGGCTTTGGGTCCAGTCCGTGATACATTTGGCTTTCAGGGCTGCAAGCACCCTTTGCCAAGACATCTCAAGCTTCTCCTCCACCAGCACCCCCAAGTCCTTCTCCCCAGGACAGCTCTCAATCCAGTCTCTGCCCGGACTGAACGTGTGCTTAGCTGTACGTGTGCTATTTGAATACAGTTGAGATGTTACTGCAGCCTTTCTAAAGCAAAGAAGCTCAAGATCCTTCAGGGGCCTTTCTTTAGAACCCAGAATTCCCTTACATGAGAGCATGAGAAATGCTGAGTGTTTTTCAATGCTGAAGCTTGCATCCTGGGGCACATATTTTGAGGAATCTATAACCAATACACAGAGCTACTCAGAAGGGGCAAGCAAAATGGTCCAGTGGAAGGAATCTAGAAACATTGTACAAATACGCCGAGATGGAGGTATGACAGCTGAAATTCAATTGACGTTAGTAAGGAACCTGGAAGGCACAGGAAGATCTGTAGCTACTGCTTTATGGAGCAGAGCACCTATTGATAAAATTATAAAAGCTTTTTTACCTCAATTTTTATTGGTAGATGAAGGATGTACAAGCTGATGCTGTTAGAATTGTGGTAGTTTGTTTTCTGGGGTTTTGTTGTTAGTTTTTTTGGGTTTTTTATTTTTCCCTGAAGAAGGTAAAGGGAAAATTTTATTATCTTTCTGTAAAAAGGGTAGGATATAGAGAAGTTTGCTTAGTTGTGCACAGTGAAATTGTAAGAGACAACAGTTCAATTTGAAATGTGAGAAATTCCAATTAGGTGTAAGAGAAAAAATACTTCCCTGTGAATATGACCAAACCCTGGGAAGGGCTTATGCCTGGAGGGTTTGTCTAGTCCTCAGTCCTCAGAGGTCTGTGGAACTCAACTGAGCAGCCTGATCTGATTGGACCTTCTCTGAGCAAATGCTGGACTACATAACCTCCAGAGTTCCCTTTCAGCCATAAATAGTCTGTAATGACATGAGTCACTAGACTGACAAGCTTGTAGAATTAAACTGTCCTTATATTTTTAGATTATTAGTCAGATTTCAGGAAGTGTAGTATTTGAGTTTTCCCTCGTTACCACCAGTGTTTAATGACCCATGGATTAGCTGCATAAAAACATGATCTTGTTTTTTCTGTTTGAGTAAGGACTGAAGTTTTTGCTTGGCTTACAATATTTTTAAGCCCACAGTTATTTTAGAAATTGCAGAATGATTTACCTTGTGTGTAGAAGATGGGTTTTTCAGTTGTTTCTGCTGTATTGTTTTTAAGGGTTCTCAAGGTGTTTACATCCTCAGTCCTAGAGAGGTAACTTTTGGTTAGGTGAGCCCCAGAGCTGATGTAGCAGCAGTAAACACTTGAAAACTCTGTGAACATACAACTGAAACAAAGGTAGGTTAAGCAGTAAAGTACTTTGGCTTAAGTACTTAGAACACAAGCATTCTGAGAATTTAAGTAGAATGGCAAAAATAGCAATGTATTTTCATCTTCAGAGTATTTACCTGGTGTTTGTGGATTTTTGGGGGGTGGGGGAGTGGGGTTGTGGGGTTTTTTTAAAGTCTTTCCAGTGATTAATGAATCTGGAGAATGACTGAAGGGGTGTGAGCGGACTCAAACTCTGAGAAAATGAAATAGAGTGTTTGGGGAAGATTAAGACACAATCAGTTCCACTGTGGAAGTGCAAGATTGTTTTCTAAACTGTTTGAGTATATGGCTAATAATTTTTTCTAAGGTATGATTTGTCCAAGCTTGCTCTCCCTTCAGATCACTAAGGAATACATAGTTCTAAAGTGATTTCAAACCTCAGTTTACATATGTTCCACTTCAAAACATAGAACTTAACATTTCAGGCACTTTGTTTGATTTAAAAACTAAAAATTACTTACATTGGAGGGAAAGATTTCATTCTCTGGATACCAATATAATTTCTGTTGTAGCAAAACATGTCTTGAGATTGTATCCAGCACTATAAATTACAGTTTACTTCTGCCATCTTACTTAATCTCTTTGAATTTTTAAAAATAAGTAATACAACCAGCATGAACAAAGGCTTGTGGGGAAGACAGTAAATATGAAGCTTTTGGAAGTAGTATTTTCAATATGCAGCAAGATAGTCAAAATATCTCATCCATAGGGCTTAAACTTTTCCTTATAGAAAGAGAATTTTTCCCTCTTCCTCTTTACCACTGAGATAGCAATGATAAAGTTGTTGCTTTATTTAAAATGTCAGAGTTATCTAGTACACTGTAAGGATGGCCATCCCTTGTATGCAAAGAGGTGGAAGTTATGCAACAGACTGTACAGTGAGTTATTTGCTTTCCTAGAATAATGAAGGCAGGAATTACACAGTAGTTCCTACAAGATGCTTCCCTGCACTCTAAGGACATCGGACTGCATGGAATCTGATTTCCTTCATTAAAACTAAAATGAAAGGTATGCATGAAATGGGGAGATGCAGTTATTTTTGCATGACAGGATAAGTACAGATGGGGATATGGAGTTGTTTCTAAATCTGAAAGAGCATTTTAATGCCACCAGTATTACAGGCACTGCTCTACTAATACAGTTAACCTATGCAATAGGATTTAATGAGGCCGCAATTTTCAGTTTCTATTCCTGTGGTAGAACTGCAGTGTAAATCCCAGCTACTAATTTCTGGTGTGTTCAGGTGCCAAGTCATGGAACAGATGAAGGAACAGATTCATCAGGGAAGAAGAAAATTATCAAATAAATTCTCGCATTGGTTAGTTCCCTCATTGGATTCATCATTCAGCTTCTAATTCTGGTGTGGGGGTTGGAAGGGTCAAACTGTGGCTGGAAGTAGTGAAGCTGTTGCTGCCACATGGGAGGAAAATTGGTGCTAAAGTGGAGGGTGAGCTGAGACATTCATAGCCTGGCAGTAATGTTCTAGAGCAACACTTCTGACAAAGCACAGTGCTCACGTGAACACCTGGCTCAGGTTTGGTTTCAGTTCCTGTGCCACTGCAAAATAAGCCTGTGCTTGAAGCACCTGGAGTGTGCTGTAGGGGTGCTAGATGAGGTTGAACTTGAGTTTAGCTCATTTGGCTTTAGAGTTGATGCTTCTGCAACTGGCAGGAGCTGGGAAAACAGGGAGTTGGCAGATTAGGGGAGACAAAGGGAGGCATGGAATACAGCCTTGTGTAATAAAGGCTACAGAAAGGCACGGGCTGTTGAAGGATGGAGTCAGTTTGGTGTGGTTAAATAATCTCCCTGGAAAATAATGAGCTTTAGAATTTATACTTTATGACTAAACTTGTTCATTCAACATTTTCATGGAGCTGATGTCATAATGTGCATTAGGGACAAACTCTGATTAATAAGGGCTGCAAAAGAAAAAGGAATTAAACTTGGCACAACTTATGGAGGGTAGCTGTTAAGGTGCAGATCCTTCCAGATTACTCTGGGACATCCGTCAGGTGTGCAGGAGGGCAGCTTGGCTGTCAGGAACTCTTCTCTAAGCTCAGGTGGGAAGAGGGGAAGCATAAAAATTGGAGTTGAGGGTGGATACCCAAGAAGAATATAGGCACTTTCCCAGGGTGTGCAGGGATGGAACTAAAAAATCCAAAGCCTTGACTAGAGCTGAAGTGGAAAAGGACATGAGATATAATGAGGGATTTTGTGTAGGTATATTGGCAAGAGAAGGTAAAGCATGAAAAATGTGAGAGAGAGGGTAATGGAAGAATTACGTTCAAGAGTAGCTAATTTTGACAGTATGCCCTTAAGAAATTAGGTAGAACAGATCTTTTTATGGATTAAATTGCTCCATTACAGAAAGTGGGTGATAGTTGCATTCAGAGGAAGCTGTAATGAATCCTGCTCTTAAAAAGCAAAGTTCTTAAAAGTATTTGGAAGTGAGCTTCCAGTTTTTATTTTCCTGTCCTTCAGTGAAAAGTTGATCGCCATGTTTCAACTGACATTGATACTTAAAGACCTTCTAATTGAATATTCTCCTGTTATCCATTTTATGTGACTTTTTGAAATAGGGCATAAAAGTCTTCTTTCATGTCTTCTTGTTTAGTAATTGGAGATTCACAGAGGCTTTTCTTTACCTGTAATCAGATTTTAATAGAGGGGATTGTAGCAAATACCTGGGAACTGCTGTTTCTGATGGTTCATGTGTTGAACCGGTTTTTAACATTATTGCATAGCTGGTACCCTGGGTCTTTGATCTGAAAAGAAAAATGGTACTGATGTGGTTTATGCCAGACTTAGCCTTAAACGGCTGGCTAACTAAACTCAATGTATTCTGCAAGTTCATTGAAGAGGTGATCATGTCTTTTCTTTTGCATGGGAAAATTACTTTTTGAAGCTGTGCACAAATACTTGCGCAATTGTTAGTGAATTTGTGAGTCTACTCTAGAAAGTGAAAATAAATAATCTTCTTTCAGGAGTAGCATGACCTTTGACTGAAGCTATGTTTTATTTTGAGGGTGATACCATTCCTTGATCCTGGCTTAATTCTATCTCCTTCAAAGTACTCTCATAACTATTAACCTTGTTGCTGCTCTGTTAGACTCTAGAAGATGGCAGAAGTCCCATAAAACTTCCTTGAAGAATTGTTCTGTCACTTTTGGTCTAGTGCACGGAGGATTTTGCACCTGTAGGTGCAAAGGAAAAATTATGCTCCTTTTTGTCAGTTCGTGTGGATTCTGACCATATGCCTCTGCAGGATATGGTAATTTTTCATGTAAACATTCAGCAGCTTAGTTTCAGCCCACCAGTATATTGGTAACACTTTGCTGTCTCAGAGTTCAGTATTGAGAATTGTCACATCCTAAGATTGCTGATACCCAAGTTCCTAACATTCAGTATGACATGTTTGGCTAGTATTATTCAAAACCACAGTAATTTTGGAAAACTTTACATAGAGAGAACTTTTTTCTTTGAATCCTTACCGGGGTGCTGTTTCCTGCACCGACCTATGACAGGGCTTGAGAGACCACATTGTCTCATTGTGCTGACATAATTAGTCAGACCTTCACCAGAGATTTACTATTTTTGAGGGGGGGCTCAAGTCTTTATCTTATGCTTAAAGATTGAGTTACAACCCCCCTGCTGTGGGCAGGGGCACCTTCCACTACACCAGGTTGCTCAAAGCCCCATCCAACTTGGCCCTGAGCAGGGGAATTGGAACTTGATATTTAAGACAACTTCAATATGTACTCCTGTACTGTGTAATGTGCGCATTACAAAACATACCCCAATGGAAATTATGAAAAAATGGAAATTAAACATGTGCTAAAGATGAAATAAACGCTACTTTTACATTTTATTAATAGTTCAAAATACATTTTCTTTTCACACCCCAGTGGATTTTCTTGCACACCTCTCTGGGTTTTCATACTCCACTTTGGAAACCACTGCTTGCCCTACGGAGAGATGCCCTGGGCAGTATAAATAGATCTAAAGCCCAGAGAGAAATTATCTGAAGAGGCCTGCAAGTTTTTTGATGTATATGTGTTAGTGACTGCATTTGAAACAAGTGGTTTTGCCAGAGTTTGATCCCTCTATCTTAAATACATTGGTTTATCTTCCCTTTGTACTTCTATATTTCTTGGACTGGCAGTAGGAAAGGCCAAGTAAAGCTTTATAACATTCAGTGGTCTGTTGTACAGTGGCTTTTCACACCTTTGAAACAACTGGATATTTGACTTGGTTTTTTGCAAAATATAGGAGTACTTGGGTTTTTTTCTTTAATTTTTGTAACTTACATAATGTCTTTGTTCTGTTAATTCAGACTAAAGTGTCTAACTTTGAATGTTGATGATATGTGTTCCCAGTGCCAGTATTCAATGCCATGTAACCTACATTTGGGACATAGCTATTTGCAGCCTTTTTGCTAGATAGTCCCCTATAAAAAAGTTTTCATCATCTTTACAGGGATCTTAAAAAAACTAGGAGTTCAAGTGGGTTTTCTTTCCCCTCTGAAAGTTCATTGTCCAACAGGAATTTATTCCACAGCCAGCTTAGGAGAGAACAGAGGATCTTTGTTTTATTCTTTAAAAACAAAGAAAAATTACTACAGTATAAGCCAGTGAGCCAAATAATATTTATAGGATTAAAGAAGTGAGAGCTTTGCTGGACTGTCCTAATCTTAAAATGTGATGATTCTAACTTTCCTTTGGAATGTGAACTTTATGTGCTGTCCCAGGACTTAGCTTGCCTGCCCTTCTCCCATGCTCCTATATTTACTGTGTCTCGGCATGTGTCAGACTTTACAAGGGTTGGTGAGACTTTTTGGGTTAGTTATTATATGGCTTTCATGAGGCTGGCTCTGCAAACTTGTGCACCCAATCCCTAATGTATCAGCAAACATGATAGGTTATTTAAATGCCAGTTGTTTTAAAATTGATGGGAAATGTCCATGAGCAAATAAAAGTATGGGTAGAGTTTAATGTTCAACATAAGTACATGGTGCTTCCTTATATGCTTTTTCAGACTATTTATGTTCTATTAGCTTACTTTGATCTGGATGATTTTTTTTTTTATTGGAACTTAATGAAATTCAGCAGATGAGAAGCTACATCACAATGCTATCTGCTACAAGGGTATATTATGAATAATTGAATTGAGAGGAGAATAACGAGGTCATCTTGTCATTTGACTAGTAGTGTAAATCTCTGATTATATAGAACATCAAAAGCAGAATAAGATTTCCTTCTGGCAATCTTCTCTTCCATTCTTAGAAGGAAAGTAATGTCTGGAAGATATATGTCAATCCCTCTATTCTGTGCACTTTCTAGAAATTTGGGACAGGAGTGAGGGAACTGCAGGGGCTCCATAGAGAAGTATGAATTGGTGCTGCAGCTGAAATCTTCTGATTGTTTTTCTGTGGAGGTGCAGGGCTTTGAGGTATGATGCTAAATTTAGCCACTTCCTAAAATACTAAGATTCCTTGCACATAGGAATGAGAAACCACTTACCACACAGCTTGTCTGTAGTTGGTTTCCAGTAACTTCTTGACACTAATGAAGGGCAGTAAATCAGTTTATCCTTAGTTGCACAACCCAAGGTGAGGAAACAAAGCTGATTAGGCACTCAGTAAATTAAATTTTGTTTACGCCTTAAGAGATGTCTCAATCCACTCGTATGAGAGGCATTAGAATACAACTTCCTGTGGCCTGATTTGGTTGACTTTTCAGACTTGTTTGTATCATGTAGAATTGGGAAGTGCTATTTATAAAACAGAGTGGTTTCATAATTGGGTTTTAAATTATGGATGGCCTGGACTCACTTGCTGGTAGTTACGATGCTGACTTATTTCTATGCAGCTGGTTTCTCACTATGCAAAACTTCAATATTCAAGGAAGCAGATAAAGGAACTTCAATAAAGTAACTTAGCCACATAACTTTGATCCCAGTTGTGAGGCAGGAGAAGCAGAATGAGCCACAGAGAGCATTTTGTACAAGCTCTAATGATATTTTAATTGGTTTGGGTTATTTTAAATCATCAGTTACCTAGTGCACTTGGTACCTCTTACACCTGAGATGCACTATGGAAGAAGGGATCGAGGTTGTCTTACAGTCATAAATGCAGATGTGAGGGAATAGAAATCGAGTGACTTAATTTTCATTTTTCTTGGGCAGTGACTGAAATATTTGGGTGGAGCATTCTTCAGCATGTTTGAAGGTGTTGGATTTCTTTCAGGTTCTTCTTGATGCGTTAGCTCTAAAATTCTGCTGATTAGATTATGTTTATATTGAAGGGTGAAGATGTCAACCGGACACTTGAAGGTGGGAGGAAGCCTCTTCACTATGCAGCAGACTGTGGACAGCTTGAGATTCTGGAATTTCTGCTCTTGAAAGGAGCTGACATTAATGTATGTATTAATGGATTTGCAAACAGATCTTAGGGTCTTCCCACACACACAGAAGGGATTGGTGTAAGTGCCTAAATGGTTGATGAAAGATACAAATCAAGCTAAACAATTGATGCATTTAAAAGTATTTGAGAGGTGGATTCTAGAGATTAGAAACTTAAAATTATGTTGATGAAATGTTTTGATTATGTTTGGAAACACTGGAAAAAGTTGTTTGTAGCTGTAAAAAGTTGAAATTTAATTTGATCACAATTAGAAAAATGAATCCAGTTATCACATCAGAATAATGTTTACAATGCATATTGGCATTTGTTGGAAGGGATTCCAGAAGACATCCTTGGCCAGGGCAGGATCAGCTGTTTAAATTAGTGTGCTTTTTTTCTTCTTTGGAGACATTCTTTCCTGCATAAGTCATTTTACTGTAGCTTGACATGCATGGCTTCTTGTTTTGAAAAGACTGGACTAACCTATAGCAGCTCTCCGGAAGTTAAGTTCCTAAGTGCTTTAACCACACATCCCAAATGTTGTGCCTTGGAATGCTTGTCCAAAAGTTAACATGTAAGATATCTTTGCTTTAGTTCATTACAAAAATGCTTAGATTTTTCTCCTGGATGTCTGAAAAGATTATCTCTTCCTTGGGAATTTTCCTAACTGGGAAAGAGTTAAAAATAGCATTTCAGTTGCTCCATTTCTTATTCTTTCCAGGACTATAGTTTAGAGAGAAGACAGCCAAAACAATGTTTCAGCCAAAACTGTTTTGTGAAGTGATACTGGCTGTGAAATGGGAGAATTAGGAGTAGTGTTTTTAAATTGGGCAAAATTTGTCAGCTGAAACTCCACAATTTCCATCATTGGCCTAAAATTTTAGACAAGCTTTGGGATATGTAAAAGTCTTGTGGAAGAAATGTGTTGCTATTTCCTGTTATTGTTTAAAAAACTTTTCTTCTTTAAAAGGAGAGGAAAAAAATCCAGTGGAATGCATTTCTGGCTAATATTCTTAAATTTTTACTTCTACTGTTGACTAAAAAAAAAATTTAAAAGTTATGTGAAACCTTATAATGCTGTGTGAAATTGTCCTTCAAGTAACTGTATCTCAATTTACAGGCTCCAGACAAACACAATATCACACCACTCCTATCAGCAGTCTATGAGGGCCACGTCTCCTGTGTGAAATTGCTTCTGTCAAAGGTGAGATACAAATGTTTACAACAAGTTATCCATTAGCAAAGCATATTACTGTGGGGTTTTTTTTTCAATGAGATTATGATGCTCCAGATGATATATTCAGAACATCAAACAAATGCCATTTGTCTTGCTAAACTCTGATCGTGGAAAAAGATAGCTGAAGGACAAAGTTGCAGGACTTCTGTGGTGTAGCAAAAGTAACAGTGACCGTAAGAATATGTGGGCTCCAGCTAGAGAGCAGAGCTGCAAATCAGTAAGGGAAAAAAAGCATTCCTTTAGTGGACTTGGCTTTGGCAGCTGTTTAAGTGTTTCACGTGAAGGAATCTCTGCTGTGAAGTTGCTCAGAGGTGTGGTTTCCCTCAACTTTTGCCAGATGACTGAGAACCCATCTGGGTTGGCAGAGGGAGGGGAGATAGAAGTAGGAAGCTAAGCTTTCTCTGTCGTACAGCTTGTAAATTTTGTCCTGGGGAGAATAAGCTTAATCTGTCTCTGTTTGCACTTTGATTTATATTGCAAAGGTGATCAATTTTACAAAGCCAGTAGTTAATTCAAGCAATGTTTTGTCTCCATTCATATGCACTGCTTCTTGATTACACTTCTGTCATTTGGCCAAAGGATTTCTTGCTGCGTAATCTTTTCATATGTCACTTCCAGGGTAAAGTTTTCCTTAACTGCCTTAATATGTTGCATGAATTTCACTTAACGTCTTTGATCTTGTCTGATATTATTTACGCTTTTTTGTAAACAAATGCAGTGACTGTTAATTTAGGATTCAAATGGTGCATCCAACTTGCTTAAATTTATTGTGAGGACTGATCCTTCATTTAGGATCATCAAAAAGAAGGTGTCCTTTCTCCCATGTTGACCATGTTTTGGTGGGTTTTCCATTCTGGATAAGTTGCCCAAATAATAAATTACTTTGAGATTTCTTCATGCAGAGTCAAATGTTGATTGCTTCCATTCACATGGGCTAGCTGATGAAATATTTATAAACTGGAAGTCTGCTTATCATCTCAGTCTGTTTGAGGCAGGGCTTATATGTAGAGGTTGTTCTGGCTCTTGACACAGTTATTATTTTATGACCCTTGTTTAAACATGTCATGCCTTGTGTGTACCATAGTCATATGTTCTTTGATAGCAGATACAGGGCAATCAGGATTCAACCCTTACTGAAAGATCTAAAAAATTACTGACTGTTTAATGTTCTTCCCAGTTACTAAGCCACCATTCTCCATTGCTTTCTATGGTGTATGGACTGTGGGGATGTTTTTAAACCTTTCATGTGAAACTCCTGAGCTCACATTGAGAGGGAGGAGAAGGAGGAGTATTTGAAGAAATGTTCCAAGCACTGATCCATGTTTTTCTTTAATAATCTGATATTTGATTTGTAATGTAAAAAGTTGTGGGTTTTTAGTGTAGGAGAAACCAATATGTTTAAATAGACAATTAACAGTTTGAAAGCTTCTAATGGAGGATGAGGTTTGTTGCATAAGATTCAACAAAGTTCACCCATTTTTTAACTTCCAAAATAGTTCTGCCTTTGTGAAATATCTAATGCAATTCGATTTCTGCTTTCTACTAAAAAATGTGTTACAAGAAATATCCTGTTGAGTTGGGCAGTTTAGCACCTTTTTTCTTCTCTGACAGTGGCAAAAGGAAGAGTTGTGAGTATGACCACATCTGCTCACTCATTCCCTTTGTTCATGGTTGCTCTGCTGGGGATTTTGGAGGTGTGCACATCTGTCCCCTCTTCAGAAGCGTTGACAGATTCGTTGTCCATGAATTCGTCTATGTGCTTTTTGAGCAAGAAGTCATCTGCCTCTGTTGTGTCATCTGGCAACTCTTTTTAGCAGTTTGCTGCTTGCTGTGTAAACCACTCTCCTCCCAGCTTCGTTAAGTGCCCCAGTGCTGGTTGTACAGTTTGGTGGGAGCTCAGCTCCCAGCGTGGGTTCTGTGTTTGTTGCTCTGGGCTTTTTGCAGAACTGCATCTGGAGCCAAGTGTATGGCTCTCAGAGCTTGTTTAACATTTGTGCTTTGCCTGGTGGCTTAAGTGGGCAAGCATTCTTGTTTGTTATTATCCTGCCAAGGAGAGGGGGTTTATATTTATTTATGTATGTGTATTTTCAGAGTGGAACGTAACACCAATATTAGTAACTTTTTACTTTGGGGAAGTAGAGAATACTGTGGAATCGTTGTACTTTTATGAGATTTTTATTAAAGTTGCTTCCAGGCAGTGTTGTACTTCTGCAAATTAAAGTCCTCTTGACCTGACCTTTATTGTTTCCTTCTCTTTTTATTGAATGTAGGCAGGAATCTTTCTGTCTAGCTAATGGGCCATTTTCTTAATTTATTAGCACTGAGTTTAATAAATGGTGTTCTCCTTAGGTATTCATGACCCTCTTATCCTACATTCAGTAAAGCTGTTTTAGAAACTCAGGTCTTGCATGTCAATAACTTTTCTGAAGTATTTTTCTGAGGGGGGAGAGCAGTCCTATGTTATAATTAAAAGCTCTCTTTATACTTCAAGGTTACCTCAGTTAACAGTTATCTTTTGTACCCTAAATGCTGGTACATTGATGGAGAGTTTTGTAAACTAAAGTTCTTTAAACTCTGTCAGGTCAGTTACTGCATAGTTCCATTTTTCTTCAAGATTTTCTGAGCTTTACATCAAGGAACAGCTTTGAAGCCTTGATTTCCACATAGATTCTAATCTGTGTGCTATCTAAGCAGTAGAAATAACATCTGCAAAAGAAGCCATTTGTACTCTTAGTTGCTTTTCTTTTCCCTGGACAACTAAGATTATAAGTGTTGAATACCTCTTAAATCTCTCAGGGGTTATTTTAGGGGAAAAATAAATGTTTCTCAAGCAGTGTTCCCATGGGTTCAGCCCAAGCATGTGTTTGCAGTGACCAAATTGTCACTTGTTGGGGACAGGCTGGTTCAGCTCATGTTCATATCCCAAAGAACTGCAACATCCTTGTACATTGAGGCAAGTGATAGAGGTGTGATCCTACAACTGCTCCTGTCACTGGTGTGAACGCAGTGCATACCTTGCACTGAGTGTCTCTAGGGGCCACAAGGAAGGTGAACAGCTCCAAGAGGGTCAGTTTGGCCAGTAGACCAGAAGACTGCCAGTGCTGCCTTAAAAACCGCTGCAAAGCCATCTTTTTCGAATGACAGGTTGAGTATATGCAAGCAAAGAGTGTACAAGTTTCAGAGAGGGAGATATCCTACATTGCGAAAAGTAGTATTCATAGAACATCACAGTGGTATCAGATCCAGTTTATTAGACTGTTAGAAAAGTTTAGGAAAGTGAGAGTCATCTTGGGAATAGACATGGTATTATGTTTGGAAGTTCAGTGGGGCTTTGTGTGTTTAATCAGTAAAGAAGCTATGGAAATTCTAGGTCCATTATGTTCGTAAACTATTGAGTGTCCTTAATACTGACAATCTTCCTTGTAATTGAGAAGGGATTTGTACTTACTCTACAGAGAGCTTGTGCATAAACTGAAGACAACCCTCTGCTGTACATACTTTTGACAAAGTGTGTTTGTACCCACAGTGCTTTTCCTGTCATTTGATAGAGCAACTACACATTTTTTCAAGTGGGATTTGCATATCATCTTGCAGAGTTGTTCTGAAATCAGTCCTGTGAGCTCTAATAACTTTTGTCCCCTTATTTAGCTACCCTATTTACAGTTTAGTCTGTGTTTTCCCTTTTATGAATATGATTACACAGTGCTCAAAGCAAATGTGACTAGGTAATCACTCTGTTTCCCTCCTTTTGTTCTCCTCCCATAATTCTGGCACTGTGCTTGTGCTTACTTGCACTAGTTTATTCTAATTCTTCAATTTATCCACTTGGTTCATTATCTTCCATTCTCCTGTTGCCTCCCTGTTCTGTTTTGTTGCCTTTTAGGTGTACACATCACTCTTTCAAAAGAAACCTGAGCAGTTTTGGACTTGGAATGATTTTGTGGTGTTGTTTTTCTGGTGTATCAATAGGGACTTTTTTTTCAGAATGAAAGAGAAGCACAATCCTTGATGAGTGTGGCTGTTTTATGATCTAGAACAAATATAGTATGATTTGTTAGTAAATCAGCTCTTCCAGGTGTCACCTAATTCAGCATGTGAGAGCTTCTTGCACCATAGCTTTTGTAGAAGTGTGTAACACTGGATTTTTGCTTTTGTAGGAGTAGTTGCTGGAAACAAAAAATCTATCTGTTTCTAAGATTAATTGATAATCTGTTGAACTTGCAACTTGCTGTGTAACAAAAGTTATGTGGCTTTTTCCCTTATTTTAAATGACGAAGTTGGAAACGCAGATTAGCTGCATGCTGAATAGTTCTGTACATAGATCTTGTCCAGTTGGTTTCTGAATGAAAACAAGGCACTAGAGTAAAAAGCTGTATGTAATCAATATAATTGTGTAAGGTATGTAACTTTTGACACACTTTATACTGATGCAGGCTGGCTTTATGAATTGACAGTCCTTCTCATTGTCTTTGCAGGGTGCTGATAAGACTGTGAAAGGCCCAGATGGACTAACTGCCTTTGAAGCCACTGACAACCAGGCAATCAAGACTCTTCTTCAGTGATGGATGGACTGATATCTTAAATGTCTCTCCTGTGGCCTCACACTGCTGCCTGTCTGTCACTCTTTGCATCTTCCAGCTTCTTCAGCTAAATACTTTGGGGGGAGGGAAATTCTTTATGAATCAGACTAGTTAGGGGCTTGTATCAAAGATAATCTGGTCAGAGAGGGTTGAAAACTATTATGAACAGTGTCCCTCTAGGACTTCTTTCCAGTGCACAATCTCCCCGTTTCTAGTGAAAATGGAAGAAGACAGACCTTGCTCCTGAATTTTTGGCTTGTAAGCCTCCTAGATTAGTACTAAAGATTTTTTAGATGGATGGAAGTACTTCCTTTAGATGGAAGTGCTGTGCTATGTACCTGAAACTAATTGTGAAGGAGACAATAGTCCCATGCTCTTAGTGTCTGCCATAATCTGAAGTGTAGTAATGTAGATGGCTGGGTTGCTCTTCTCTCTTCTCTCTCAGTGGGTAGCTTTGTTCTTCTGCCTAAAGCTTCTGTTGCAGTTTTGAGGACTTTTGATACTAGTTATTGGAGCTGTTCTTTATATTGACTAATTGGATGTCACACTAATGTTTTCTGACTCTTGAGCAAACCAAGAAAGACCAGTTGAGGCATGATGGTGTTACACTCCATAATATCTGCCAAGGTACTTTTGGATGCTTGAATTTGAAGTCTTTCTATCCCATATTTGTTCTAGTCCAGGACAGACATTTTAAGTAACTGCTTTTGAGAGAGAGGTCAAAATTTCACTGTAGTTTTTTTCCAAAAGGAATGTAAGATGAAATTTCTTTACTCGCCACATTAGCATAAAATTCCTAGACATGTGTAAAAGCTTCAGGCTGTTTGGTACACAAGGATAATCAAGTCAAATGTGGAAAATGTACAATAATTATTTAGACATTCATATCAGGTGAATATTGTTGCTAAACTTTTCTGGTAAACATGGAACCTTTCTAAGTTCAAATGTAGAAGCAGGAAGATGTACAAGCAGAAGTCTTAACTTGCTCTAACTACTACAGAATTTTTTTAATTGTGCGTATCTTCAGATCAGTGTTTCATTGTTGAATGGATGAACCTCTTAAATTCCATTAAGGCATGAGGCTTGTTCTGGAAATTCCCAGTGTGACCATACCACATTAACCATTGACTTTTAGATAAGATTTACTATACCAGTAAGTATGGCAGTCTTGATCATTCATGGGAAGGTATTTAATGATGTTGTAGGCACTCTTGTCACATCTTGTGGTCCTCAGGAATGTCTGAGCTTCTGGCTTTCATCCTGAAAGTTTTCATTAGACTGCTGGTTCACCTAAAACTGAGTAACAGGTTCTATACCACAAACTATACATCTTTCTCTCTTTTGGAATACAGATTTCAAACTTTCTGGTAACAAACACAATACAGAAAAACAAATGTATATAATGACTCATGCTGAATTCTTAAACAAATGTAGCTGATATTGTTTGATATCACTGTTGAAATTGACAGGATATATAGAAGTAGACTGGCAACTACCACTCGTATTTAATGGAGACTTAGTTTTACTTGAATAATGTTGCATATTAGGATTGAATGTCTCAGCTATGAAAAGCATTGCATTTAGAGTGTAAAATGAGAGCAGGAACTGATTTACTTCTACACATACCATAAGAAAAGCAGTGGAGAAAACAATCAACTCTGGCCATAAACTGTACAGTGCAATTACTCTTTTTCTTGGAGATGGGTGGCAAGGAAGAACAGAAGGGTTGGAAATAAGTGATAAATCAATTGGTGAACTGCTGATAAAAGAACAAGAATATTTGATGAACAGTGCTTTTAATAACTATTTATAAGAGGACTCTTCAATCTTATCTCTGATCAGTGCTGGATTGTCATGTCATTGTAATAGTGTGAACACAGACTATAGGTTTAACTCTTTATTCAGCTATGAAAGTAACAATCTTTGGCATCAATTTGCCTCCATATTATGCTATTAAATACTTAGCTATTCAAATACTAGTCTAGAAAACTGCAATCTGTTTTTATGTGGAGAACTTGATTTTTCAAGTTTTTTGTGTTGATTAGTGTCACGTTGTCTGGCCATAGTGGTTTTGTATTTTTGTTGGTTTTTTTTTTTTTCTTCTGTATTCTTTCCTGCCCTTCCCTTTAACTCTCATTTAAGTGAGCAAAGAAACATCATCTTTGTACTAACTCTTATGGTGATTCACTGAGGCGATTTTGCCTCCCTTTTTCTACAATTTTGGGGACACCTTATTTTTTCTTACTTCACCCTGGGGGGAAAAAAGAAGCAAACAGACTTCAGTGAGTCAAGTGTTAATTTGGCTGTAATATATACCCAAGCTGCCTTTTGAGATAGTTAAAAAGATGGCATTTAATGTTTGGCTTATAAAGAAGAAATACTTTTCTGCTTTTTGCACTACATAACAGGTGTTTAATAATTTTGCCCAGGATTTAAAAGAAAAAAAAAAAAATAAAAGCTTATGCATTTGTAATTGTCTAGAGACTGGGCTTGTTAATTTGTTTCTTTCTTGTTAGCTATTTTGTGGAAAAAATAATGGGTGGCTTCCTCTATCTTTGAGTAGGTCCTAACTAGATAAAAATACCAAACTGTAAATTATTTTTCATTCTATAAACAGAATTTAAATACTTTGTCAGACTGGAATTGCATATACTTGGAAATCCACTCTGTTCTTAAACGTTTTCCTTTGAAATTTGTGCTGAATAAGTTAAAAAATTAACTATATTTTGGATTTTGTACCCTCTGCTCCCTTTTTCTTACAGGGAGCAAATGAGAAAAGGAGTACAATAGTTAAATGGAACATTGATTATTTGTAGAAGAGGCTGGTAAGAATAGAGTGTCCTAGGTCAAGCAATTGCAGTGTTGCATGCAAAATTTCAAAATGAACTTGTCTTAATTATATTTTGTAAATGGATAAACAATCATCTTTCTACGCAGTGACAGAAGAAAATTTAGTGCTCTGTGCATTTTGATATTTGACTTTCTCTTTTCACCATTGTTAACTGTTTTGACACAGTTGGGTTCATCATTATCATGGTTCATAGACATCAGAATGCTAAATGATACTGTATTTTTAAGTTTGTGTTGCAAGAATGAATGGAATAAACTTGAATTGTGCGATATGAGAATGTAGATTTTTATTTCCCTTTCTGCTCCTGCGTTTTATTAACCTCGGGCCACAACTTTTTATTTGCCTGGAAGGTATCTAAGCTCACATGTACAGTGATTAAACTGTTCAGCTGCTTATAAGACTGAAATGTGGAGTGGAAACTGCTTTGAAAACTAAATATATAATGTTCTTTGTGGTTGTTTTGGGGGGTTTTAAATTACATCCATTTAAAAGGGGTTTTGATTATTTTTGTGGTCTTGTAGTCTGCTTCTCCTGCTTAAATGGTAACGCATAATGATGAAGATCTTCCATTGATGTTAAATTCTAAGAGACAATCTGTAAAGAGAGGAATGTTTCTCCTATTACCTGTGAAGACTGAAGCAATTTTCTTTCTCCTTCATCAAAGAAATTGAAAACAGTTATTAACAGAAATCACAGCTGAAGTATAAATAAAATTGTATAGAAATGTTTATTCATTATTCTCATGACATCTTCACAGTGACTTTGTCAGAACTTCCTTTTATAACTTTGCTTGTCAGTAGAGATTTGGATCTAATTGCCTGAAGTGTTTGATATGATTTATTTTAAAATAGACAGTTATAAAGAAAAGTACAGGAAGATGTGTCAAAGTAGCAGAACTATAAATATCAAAAAATATTTCAAAATAAATTAAATTTTCCTGGTTTTCTCTGCTGAACTTGGAAAAGTTTACAGAACTTCTGTTGCTACATACACAATCTTTCAGGCAAATATTGGAGAGCACAAGTGTGTTCACTATAAATGCCAAAGTCATTCAAATGGAGTAATGGCCACTGATGTGTGTGGGCTTCAGTTCCTGTGTTCATATTACTGGTTCTTCATTTTGTGGGGGTTTTTGGTGTGGCTTTTGGGGTTTTTTTTTTAATGGACAGTTTTTTCTGTAGGAGGAGGTATTCTCAGTTCAAAACGCAGATTTCTTTCACTCGCATTCCTCAGTGACTGGCAAACCAAATTCATCTGTGCATGTAAAGACTCTTCCTTTTCATTATTTCTCTATGGCTGATCTTTTGAAAGAAAATGGTTTCCCATCTCCCATCCAAAAGGATGTTGGCCCAAGAAAAAGAATTTTTCAATTGCACCACTTGATTGTTTCTCTCAGTTTGGAGAAAACTATACTTTCAGAGCTCTCCTCAAAATACTTTTTTTGTATTCATGATCTGACATCTGGCAACAGCTTCCAACTAAGCTATGCCATAAACTTACTAGATGAGTGTTTGAAAAGCCCTTGGTTTCATGTAGTGCCTTCAGAGTCTTCAAAGCCAGGTAATTTTTGTCTGCTTGGGAACTGAATGGGCATTTTTTCCTAGGAGCAGCTCCTCTCTCTCTCCACCTTAGCAGTCAGAACAGTGTTTCTAATAATTTTAAACTTGGAAGTGTTGCATTTAAATACCATTGCTTGCTATTGTGATCTAATGTTGCTTTGGAGAACCTTCTTTTAAATGGAAGTCCTGGAGTCTCAAGTCTTCACCCTTCAAGGGGAGTTTGGAAAACATCTGAGTGCACCTCTCCACTCTCCCATGTCCTGAATGTCTCTGGGTTGAGTGCACTGCAGGCTGCCACAGAATGCAGGATTCTTCTGTACTTTTTGGTCAGTTCTTGTTTACTACATCATTTTGCAACATTTTGAAGTTATGAATAGAGGCTTTCATGCACTGAGGTTCATCTCGTGGCCATTAAAGTTAAGAGGCAGGACAGTGTGCCAAACCCACCACAGGCTGCATGTCTCAATCCATTTATCAAAGTTAGAATTCATTAAAGGAAAATTTATTTCAGTTGTCTCAAGCTGAGCATAAATTTGAAGGGTCCAAAACTTAGTCTCAAAAATATTTTCTTGGCCAATGAGTGCAATTTTGGTGCATATATTAAATAATTTACCTCTGAAACATCTCTTTCTGTGTGTTTCTTACTATTTTTCCTCTAAATCAAAGTAATTCCTCATTACATTTGGAAGAACATTCAGTTTGTTCAACTAAAACTTTTGTCTCGAAATGAGATCTAGTTTGGATCAATGGCTTTAACTATTCTGTCTGAAAAGTATTTGGAGGTGGGAAGTCTTGAAAAGTATGTAACTCTTCATGGAAGTGAATTTATGCTTCCTTTTTACTTTTGAAATACACTTTTAATTAAGATTTGTAGCCTTTTATGTAAGAGTGGCAGCATCTTGTGACAAGGTCCAGCCACCTTTTTTTTTTTTCTTTTATTATTCATTCCAGTGGAAAACCAATAGATCTGTTTGATTGACATGAAATAGCTTGTTCGTTGGTTGGTTATTGATACTGAGTATCTCATATTTCTCTGATGTTGTCAAGTTCTCAGTTCAGCTGCCAAAACAGATCTGTGGCAAATAAATTCTGATGTTAAGCTCCAGAAGTCTTTCCCAAAGTTTATGCTTCTTATTTGTGTATATATTGGTGGGCTTTGTCTTGCATGAGCTTTAGGAAGCTTCCTAAAGCAACATTACTTTTGAAGGCTTTTTTTTTCATTGTTCTTTCGCATAAAGCATTCATCTTACCTTTTACAACAGAAATTTATCTTTTACATTATTTTGACCAAAAAAAAATTCAGCCTGTATTTGTGTGTATCTGTTGTTTAAGAACAGTTGTGCTGAAGGACACCTCGCACTGTCACTTCTGACAAATCGCTGTGAAAAGCTAGTGCTGCACCTCATACCCACATCTACATCTAGATAAATCTGGAACAGTTTTTGAGATACTGGTGAGATGCCACTAGAACTGGGATCAATACAACAGCAGTAAATTTGCTTTGTGACTATGCAGAAACTTCTCTGTACTTCACTTATCAACAGGAAAACTCCTTTTCCTTCTCTTTTGTGTACTTGGGCTGTAAGCTGCTGGAAGGATGATCTCTGAGGTCTTGATACACCTTAAAGTTTCTTAGTGCAATTTTGCAGTCAATATCAGTAATGTTCTCAGAAGCACAGAAAAACTTGTTTAGAGAGAGATGACACAGAGCAAGCACATGCCAATTTCTAGTGTCAGAGGCTTCAAACATAAGAACAAGACCTAAAATTACAAATTATTGAAATTGCTGAGGGTAGCTATACATTTAAATATTTACAAAGCCACATTAAACAGTAACTTGAAAGAAAATAGACTCAACCTTCAACAATGAGGCTGCATAACCTGTACACTTAATAAGGAGGTGTGTTGTCACTATAAAAAGCTGAATATTTATTGGCCATTCTTTCTTTAAGCTTTAAAAAAAAAAAAGTAACTGCCAGTTACGTAACAGATAGTTGTTTTGGGGAAAAAAGAATTCCCTTATTTCAAATTTACAAAGCTCAGAGGTTGAGATTGAATTTTTTTTTACTGGTAGAGGTGAGGTTTAGAGAGATGTACAGAGAGTGAAATGTGCTATAAATTACCACCCAAACCTCCCTGAGTGGTTTCGAAAGATCACATTCTGTCAAAAGCATTTGTTCTCAGTGTGCCAGAGCTGGCCTGTGACACCTGTTCCCATTCTCTCATCCTTACCTACCCCTCCTGAATGCACAGCTGCCAAAAGCTGTGCTTTACCCCCCCACCACAGTTTTCCCTTTTTAATGGGTGCCTTTAAAGTAGGCAGAGAACTTTTAGTAGATGTTACTAGAAAAAACTCCATCTAAGGCTATCTGTCATCTATAACAGGAAGAATTAAAACCACTGGAGGAAGGACTGAGGAGAAATTAAGTAAATGAGAGGTTTTTTCCCATCATATCTCCTTTCTACTACAGGCATATTCTTCACTTTAAACATGATAGTAGTTTGTACCTTTTTTATAAAGAGCTCAGATGCTTTATCTCCTTACTGCTTTTCTTCACATCAGGGGTACTCAGAGTGGTTGCAGGTTCGGAACACCACGATTTACTTTCTCCTTGTTTGTTTGGTGGTGGGGCAAGGGGGGGTGGTTTTGTTTTGGTTTTTTTTTCCAAAGCTCCTGGGAGATAAAGTGTTTGCAAAATACAGTAATGTCAGTGGTGCCACAGAGATCCTTGGTGCTACCCTGAAGCAATGTGGATGTGACAGAAGAGGTTTAACTTGCCTGTTGTTCGGGTTCTTGAGGCCCTTTTGACTGCCTCTCTCCTAATTTCTAGTGCAAGGTGTCCCTGCCCATGGCAGGTAGTTGGGATTAGAAGATCTTTAAGGTCCCTTCCAACCCAAGCAGTTCTGTGGTAATGCTGCAGGTTGGTAGGAGTGATGCAAATGACTGTATTTTGTTTCAACCTTTGCAGGAAGATAGTTTTCTGAAACCTGCAAGGTACTGAATTTATCTTACTGAACTGTTGGTGGTTAATACATCATACTGCTGGCAGAAATAGGAGATGTTACTATTACAGTATATGTAACTATATATATATATTTGATATCTATATATATAGATGTTACTATTATAGATGTTACTATACATGTTACTATCCTCCAGCTCTTTATGTTGTAGTTGGCCTTGTGATTCCTAATGTTTGTGTTAGTTGTATAATTCAGAATATACCTGGTCAAGTGCAGCCCTCAAAGATTGGATATTTTTGAAAGAAGGATGACTCAGAAACAGACATTTTTGATTAAAGATCAGGATTTGACAGACCAGCTGCAAGGTAGAAGGGTAAAAAGACAAACATAGGAGCCCAAGAGGAGCTGGAGTTGGGCTTTGCAGGATTTTAAAATACTGCACCAATGAACAAGGCGGACAAGTGAAGGATAGAAAGTAAAATCCCATAGCGACTGAGTAGTTTTTCATAGATCAGTTTCTATTTCAGGCTGATTTCTTCACAGTTTCTATTGCAGACAAAACACTTTTCAATAACAATTATAAGCCAAGTTCATAAACATCTGAGCTTCAGGCTGGGGGGTTGGAGGGCAGTACTCGTTAAGGCAAAGAAAGGTGTATTGCATTCAGGTTCTGTGTTCAACACATCAGCCTGTTTCCCTGAGCACTTGGTAATTTAATGGATAAGATTTTTGTGTGCATATATGTGAGATATAATCTAATTAAAAATTGTTGTGTTTTGTTATAAATATTTTGAGTTAAAATGTTTGGTAATACTTGTGTGTGTTCATGCGGAACGTGTTTTTATTGCCTTCCTGCTCCAAGATGATAGATGAAACGTGTTCTCTGTGAATTGGGTGTTATTACTACTTTTTTTTTTTTTTTTTTTTTTCAGAAGATCTTAGGTGTCCCTTGCTCCTCAGCTGTTTGGAGTGGAAAATGCTGGTTTATTGCACTGGAGCTGTGCTGTGAAGCAGAGGCACGTGTCAGTGCAGAGCTGCCTGCTGCACGCACAAGCCTTTTCACTCCGGAGAGCAGCTGTGACACGTTGTGGACCTCCAAATGCACTGGTGACTGGGAAAACCCATCAATAATTTCATGGCCATCTGAGCAGAAAGCTGTCACCTTTTAAAAAAGGTTTCAACCAGATTGTTGTTCTTTTTGTAGTGACAACATACCAAAGTGAGGAAATGCTGATTTGAAAGAGCTTATGTGTCTGGTGAAAACTTCCTGTGGATAAAAAAGCCTATCCTACTGGATCCTCTCCCAAGGAAGTGTTCAAACCACTGCCAGGTTGTAGGTACATGTGCTAGGAAGCACCTATGGCTGGGTCACGTCTCAGTCCTCTTCTGAGGATTTGGAATGTTTGTTCAAATGTTCTGTGTCCCACTGTTCAAAAGCCCGTGGCCAAAACCCCCAGTGTAAAGCTGCCTTAGTCACTCTTGCCAGCAATCCCATTAGGAAATCACTGTGGATGCACACTGAGAGGGTAGCAAGTTTCTTTTTAAGTTTTATTTAGTGTAAGTGCAGCAGTGCTAAAGGCTAATATCTAGTAAGGGATTAAGCTTTGTAAAGTATCTGACTAAGAGGAAATATAAAGCTTGTCTTGCAGAGGCTTTGAAATTATACTATATCTATTTTTTGACAGCTTAGTAGTAAGAAATGTCACTTTTTCATATGTTATCAGCAGTTGGGATTATTTTTCAGGGTTTCTTTTGCCATAATGAGGAATTCAGTCAGCTTTTCCCCTTGTGTTCACAAATTCATCTACCTATAATGGTAGATGAATTCATTATTCTGTGTCTGTTCTCTGTTTTAAAGCTGGGAGTTGTGTTGTGCATGTTCTTTGATTAAAATAGAATAATCCCTTGTTGCCTGGGGGGAAATTCTGTATATCTAAACAGGCAGAGTAACATCTAGCACAGAAGTAGATTTTTTTTTCCCTTTAATTACTGTTCTTTCATTTTAGGAAGAAAGAGGGTAATTTATCTTACTCATGGACTATTGATCACCAGGTAATAAGAGGTAGGACTTGCCCTGATTCCTGGACTTTGATAAAAATTTGTGCTTAAAAATTGTTACATTAGATCTTTGGCAGAGCTAGTATAAGAATATGAACTGATGAAACTTCTCTAACAGCTGGATGCTACATAAATGGATCACATCAGACATCATTGTTATCACAATTGGTACCTAACATATAAGAATTTCCCCTTGAGAATTGAAGAATTTAGGGCTATTTAATCCAAACACTTTCTTTGTAATGAGGACTCAAATGATTGTACTTGGGTTTCAGAGGCAGCTGGTAAGAAATATGAAAAGCTGGTATGAAAATAACCTTGGTATTCTGCCACTTCCTTTCCAAATGCAAAACAAACAAACAACCTCCTACCCTTCCCTCTCAAAAAAATCCAACATAGTAAAAAAAAAAAAAAAAAGAAAAAAAGAAAAAATAACCCCCAACCAACCAACAAACAAAACAACAGAAAAAATGACTCTGTGTTCCTGCCTGAGATAACTGGGAGACCAGTGTCATGTCCACCAAACTGAAAATTGCCACTTATTGAAGTTCTTATTGGTGTTTAGATATCTATGCCAGTACTGGTAGCATCTTATAACAGGTTTCCCCAAGGTTATGTGACAACATCAGAGAAATATGAGATACTCAGCCTCGAAGGTTTGTGTTTTGGCAATCTGCTCTGTTTTCCACCATGTCAGGAGGCAAATGTTTCTGTGTGGCCTTGTTTTAATTGATATCCAGGCCAAGTGTTTACAGGAGGCCAGCCCTTCTCAAAAACTTCGATCTTTTCTGCTGCTGGGAGATGTGGTGTCTCCCTTACTTGAGAAATATCAGGGGAAGATATTAGGGAGGATGTTAAATAGTTTCAGTGTTTTAATGTGTGGCCTTTAGCTCTTGCAAAGATAAAGTTGAACTTTGAGTGTTATTCCTGCAACAAGTTATTTTTGCAGCAAAGGAATTCAGACTCATACAAGAAGTATGTAGAGAGGGGAAAAAAGAGAATTTTGTTGATTTCTGGTTCTCCAACATATAAATAAACTAACGCCCCAGAAAATCTGTGCCTCTCTCAGTTTCATGGTTATTTAGCAAGTCCCTCCTTGGTAAGATTTAGTTTGACCTTGCCAGTTATGATTTCTCTGTGGAAAGATATGATCAAAAGGAGGAAATACTCCTGAGTTTAAGCACAGTTAACCTGTGGAGTGCAGCTTCCAGGGTATTGCTGCCAAGTTGAACTCTGAGTTTGTCCTGCTTGCATGTCAAGAAATGATACTTGGCTGGAAAATAAATGTGGTTAAACTGGAGCCAGTAGTGGGGAGGACTTTTCAATAAACACAAAACAGGTAGCTGAAGTGTGCAGGGTCCCATGCAATTCATGTGGCTGTGCTGTCAAAGCAGCTGGGTCCAAACCACTGCTTTCTTTTTGGTTATGAATTGATGAGTTTTGGAGGAAATCACGTTGCAAGGTGATGCTGCAGAAAACATCCCTAGAAGTAATACATAAGAGGGGCAAAGCAGGATGATTTTAGTGTTACTGGGGAAACCAGGAAATTAACAGGTAACATAATAAAGAAGAAAATAATCCAAAGTGTGCATTGCAAAAACTTGGTAAAAAAGCACAAGCAGCAAAGTATGGTCAGCACTCATCCCCATGATTCTTGCAGCAAAGTTGTCCTTTGTGGCCAGGGCAAGAGAAAGAGTTTTAAGTCTACAGGAAAGGAAAGCAATGAGTGTCTGTTGCAATGCATTCACCAACAAACTCAGGTTTACACAGTCCAGTAGTTTCTGCTGCAGAGGGCTTTGACTCAGTATAGTAAGACAAAAGTTGATAAATTTTAGGGGATTTTTTGTGCTGTAGTTTTGGAGAGAGCAAAAGAATTAAGTCCAAACTTGAGATATTAATTATAATCTTTTCAAATGAATTAATTGTGCTTTTTCATTTACCCTTTTTTCTTTTATTGTAGTTGCAATTTTAAATACATGGAAGCTGAATAAGTGAATGTTGCAGCTTTGAAGTTCTTTGGCTCAGTATTTGCTTTCTAAATGGTGCTATTAATTAATCTTGAACTGTAAAACCACTATATTCTGCTGAGTTGAAAGGGCATTGTGAAATATATAGTGTTGCAAAATGCACAGGAAAGCAGTTGTAATGTTTCTTCCTGAAACAGGCAAGCACAGCAGCCCTTCTAAAATACAAAAGCTATTTAAAATTGGCAGTATATAAGCGAACAATAATTACCAAGAGCTACTTTCCACAGGTTTTCTACACTTTCAGACTCTGTCTTCTCTTTGGGAATGACCACGTTCTATTTTTTTATATACAGCTGGCTTGAACTTGTGAAACTTTCTTCTGGTTTGATTATACAGAAAAGTTTGAGAGCCACTCACCCAAGCCAGTAATCCTTAATACACAAATAACAAAGATAAATGTGTATTTCAACGAAATAAACAAGCACTAAACTCTTTCCACTCTGTAGTAAGCAATCCCAGTGGAGGTTGGGAAGTACAGACCTGTTCAGCTGAAGGTGAGCTAATCCACTGTGACAAAGCTGCACAAGCTCCTGCCACTGTCCTGTCCTTGAGGCAGCTCCCTGTCTCCCACCTCGCAGTGACAGAACTGCCTGTCTAGGGTGGCTGCAAATGACTGCATTTTTCACAGCTGTCACCTCTAGGATTGCTTTGAGCTCTGCTAAGCACCTTCTTAGTCTATGGTCTTGCAGGCCTTGGTTGATGAGCTTCCACGAGCCACAGCAGAGGGTGAGGAAAATCTATTTAAAGGGTAACATGTTGGGGTCTGATGTAAAGGATCCTTACGCAACTGCTGTGAGGTACAGTGACGTGAGGTGTCCTGGCTTCTACAAATGGTTGCTGTCGCTGCAGCAGAGGTGGGAGAGTAACAGATACCCACAGAAAGACACAGTGCACAGAAAGACACAGGGGGCAGCCAGTAGAATATTGCTGTTCAGTGCTTTCCCCTGCTGAGAAGAATGATGTTCCAAATGATTAAGTGGCTGCCTCTAGATTCAGGAGAGCTGAGTTTTTTGTTATTTTGTTTGGTCTTCAGACAAATCATTTGTGCTGCAGTTTGGTGAAATAGTTAAAATAACAAATGCTGCTGAAAAAGCAGATTTCCCCCTGCTCCTCATCGTGGGTTGAGCCCCAACCTCTTTTCCTGCGTTAGCACTACTTCTCACCTGGTCCTAAAGGGAGCTGAAACAGCAGAAAATGCAGCCTAACAGCAATGACAAAACTATGATAACCCTGGGACAATATTTTAACTGCTGTTAGGGGGAAGAAGTAAATTTTTCTTTCTTAATTTACAGTACTGACAAAAATTGTACGTAGTTATCACATGCTTAATCAGGAGGTGGATTCATCACATCTGGCACTTTCCCCAGGTCTTTGCTAGGTCTTTCCAAAGTTTCTTGTAATCCTTAGTGACCACAAGAATCTAGAATAATCAAGGGGACATAGTCACCTTGCTGTTCACCTTCGCTTGCAATTCATTAATTCATGGATTGAATGTCCTCAGTCCAGTCCTGAGGCTTGTCCCTAGGTCACTCCAGTATTAACCTCTGTCAGCAGTGAGAAATGGCTACTGATGTCCAATTCTCTCTGTCTCCAGTTTTAAACTGTGCCATGACTTTAGCCATGCTGACTGCCATGTTTCTTCAACAGCTTCTTGTGAAGGGAGATTGGTTTGTAAAAAGTCTTTGGAAAACTTAAACATTTTCTATCTAGAAGTTTCTCTATTTAAAATCAATTGGCTACCAGGGGTGAGGGGCAATAGAGAAGAAATGATGTGGACAAGTATTTTACAAAGCATAGTTCCTTACCAATCAGTCAATCTCCTGTGACTTTACAGTCCTTGGGGGCTCTGGACCCTGTCTTCAAAGGAAGCAAGAGAATGTGAGCATCCCAAACATGTAAATGGTCAGGCAATTAAAAGTTCTCGTTTTCCCCAAAGTCCTTGTGAAGCATCCTGCCCTATAAACTGCTCTTTACAAGGGTAAACATATGCCTAGGGGAGCAATCGATTTCTTTCCTGAATGAATGAATTGATTCCCTGCCCCTGCCTCTTGTAGCAAACAACAAATTACCAGTGGCTGTTAAGGCAACTTCGATGCACGACTTCATCTCCATCTAAACTAAGTTTGGACAGATCATTAATTTTGCAGGCTCTGGAATGGAGTGAACTTGTATCTCTGCAATATGTTCCAGAATTGCATTGCAACTGAAAATCCCAGGTTTCCAGCAGGCTGACACTTCAAACAGCCTGTGACAAGCCATCAGACTGCCTTGTGTTTCAATTACTTATCATCAGTCTGTGAATACAGTATACAGTCCTTTAGAATTTGAAGAAACACTTGGAATGTAAATGTATAAACTTTGCTAGAGTTCCCCACTACAATGACAGCATGGGCAAGCAGCTGAAAAATAAAATTAGTAATGCCTGGTTCTTATGCACCATTTGCATGTGGGAGTTTTGACAGAGGAAGCAGATACTTTGAGTTAAAAACACCGTGGTCAAGGACAGAAATAGAAGGAAAATTCACAGTCTCCAAATCCTTACTCAAGTTCCTCTGGGGCTTGCAGCTACCAAATGTATTTAGGGCCCTTTAATGGTGCCCAGAAGTCCTGGCCAAATACTGGTGTCTCTGTTCTATGATACAATGCAAACAGCTAAACAGCTTATAGCAAGCTAATGTTTGACATCAGCTGCCACTTCAAACAGTTCTGAGAGATCAGAAGTCCTCACTTTCAGTAGGATAAACTCTGAATGCTCTTCACGCAGAGGAAAGCAGCAAGAATGATCAAAGGTCCTGAAAACATGCAATAGCAGACCTTCTGATATGTAAAACGCTCTTGCAAATAGGAAGGGAAGCTATCTTTCTCCATGACTGTGGCAGATGAGAAAAAAACAGGTATAAACTGTAGTGAGAAATCTGGTATTGAGAAATAGTGAGTTTCTGAAACTGATTTCTGAAAAAGTCTATGGAGTCTCCATCACTAAATGCTTTTAAAAACAGAGATGAGGGATTTTTGAGGGGTTGTTTGTTTGTTTGTTTGTTTGTCTTTAAGGGGTTACTCATGTAAACCTTTGCAACAACATGCTTTTTCCAAACTCCTAGGCTTGCAATTTTGTGAAGTTTCATCTTCTTGAGGGGTGTATATATATTTAATGCAGCCAAATATACTTTCTAAAAAAGCATTAAAATACACGCCTGACAAAAAATGCTTATAAGGGATACGTATTTATGCAGTTTGTATTGATTGTCACATTTCCAATTCATATTGAGAATGATTAGTTCAGTGTCTTTCTGGGCATTCTAAAGGTCGACTTTGGATTTGGTATCCTCTGAAACTGAGTGATTCAGTGTACTTTATAGATGTCTTCAGATGTTTTCAGATATTGTGCTTGTTGAAGGCAACCTCTCTGTAGACCTTATGGAAAAAGAAAAGTGATAAAGGCTTGGAATTTTAAAAAGAAAATTATAAATCTTGAAGGTGGGGTTGTGTTTTTTCTTCTTTCTTCCAAGGATACATCACCTGCAGCTGTTTGTATTGATTCTAACACTGACTACTCTGCAGAATCCTACTGAGTCCTACTGTGACAGCTCAGTCTATGAAAAACAGATTGCAAACCACCTGAAAAATATTTCAAAAATGTCTCTGAGAGCCATGTTGGATGTTGAACAGTGTTAAAAACACAAAGCTGTTCAACTGATCACAGTTCAGTTCTGATGCCTTACATAGGCACAGGCTACGTGCTGGTGTAATTCATTAATTTTGCTGTGTAATACTTTATTTTGTGTATGTGTGTGTGTTCACACTGGCTGTATTAGTACTCTGGTGTGAAAACAGCTTCTAAAATTAAATTTTATTTCCATTCCCACTCAGATATGATGTCTGGTATCACTAGCCCCTCTTCACTACTGTCATACTTAGCTGTATCCACAGTGCTAGGTTGTGTTTCTCTAGTGGTACAGGTCTAGACAGGATTTTATTTTTTTTTAATAGGTTTTTGTTTCCTTCATGATGTAGCACTGCTGATTAATGGATCCTTATTCCCAGGAAAATGGGATTTATAAAAAACAAACCATTTGCCAATGTGCTTTGGAGATTTCCCCCATTCATTTTAGTTAATTAAAATATGAAAATTCTGCAGCTTCTTCAGCAGAGATTTCTCTGCAGAGTACCACTTCTGGCCACAGCTTTATATTACTTCAGCAGATACAAATAAGATATATCAAGAAATGTGTGTTTACAGGCCCCATTAATTTGAAGTAACATGGCCTGGGGTATTGTTTTACCCCTTAATAAACACAGTTGGCATTGTAAAAGACTTTTTCTTTTCTGCTATGAGGCTACTATTCCCTGACTTTCTAAAAATATTTCAGGATAATTTATCTTCTATTATTCATTTGTTCTTAAGGTACAAATCCAGTGTTGTTATTGTCTTTTTATTAGTAGCAAATGATGTGCAAATGAAAGGAAAGCACCATGGTCTGCATGCAAACTTTGAACTTTTTAAATGTGAAACCAGATGGTAATTTTAGCTGCAGGCCATGTCTACATTATCAGGACCACTAGTGTGCTATGCTAGAAAAATGCTGCAGGAGTGAACACAGCTACAGTAGGAAAACCATGCTTTCCATCAGTCCAGCCATCACCCTGAGGAAAAAAAAAAGCCCACACAAAACCAGCAAAAGGTCTGGTATGGCAAGGTCTGCTTCATCAGCTTCAGTGGCCAAATATGTCCACAGACATCACATCCTCCTGGTTGCAAAGCTGCATCCACATGGGTTGTGGTTTAAAGTTTCTCAGGGAGGTTGGACTAGATCTCCTGAGGTTCCTTAGGACCATGCAATAATTCAGATTTTATGTTGCATTTTGCACGAGTGTTAATATTTCATTCAGTTATAGTTTGAATTCATGCACAAGGAGAAGAAATACTTCTTAAGATTCTTCCTCATTTTCCTTGTTTTTCTTCTGAAGTTGTAGGATGATGTACTTTTAGGTTTTCAAGTCAAATGCAGGCTAAAATCAGATATTTAGAGAACAATCTTGCTAGAGCTGACAAGCAATCCTTTGTAAATGGGCTGGCATGTTGCAAGTCTCAGTGAGTCAGTCAAACATACGCTTCCAGTTTTAACCTAGGTTGTCCATTTTACAGGTGAAACAACCCTAACAATGACTTTAAATAGCACTTTGCAACTGCAAGTGGCCAGGGCCCCTCCTGCAGCCTGTTTTTGTAGCTCAGCCATTGAACAGGGCTTTGGCAAACCACAGGGGCCTGACTGGCAGCAGCCACCTGCCTCATCCTGCAGTCACCGGAGATTGGTCTGAGGGGTTGTACAATTGCTTCCCAAAGGTCTTGTCCCAGGTCAGCACTGGGGGTCAACATGGGCACTGTTGTGGTGGGGATCTGTGCAGCCTGTCTGACCAGGCAGAAGTGGGTGCAGCCTTCTTCAGGCAACTGGCAGAAGCCTCATGATGGAGACCCTGGTCCTCACAGCAGACTGCCAACAATCCCAGGGTCTGCAGAAAACACAACACTGTGAGGTACAAGCATTACAGGAGGTTTGAGGCAATATAAAAACCTGAAAAGCAACCCTGCTTACAAATAAATATCATGACCTCCAAGGACTCCAAGACACATAAGCATATCAACCATAAAAGTGACTTCCTTGAGCTATTCCTACATTATTAGGGAGAAAACGATGAGCTGTAAGTAATCAGAAAGGTGATCTCAACAGTACTTCCAAAAATAATCAGTTAATTCTAAACTTTATTGTTCTGCAAAAAAATCCACACTTTTTCTTCTCTATGTACTAGGTTTTTATTAAGTTACATGGGAGAAATACAAATAATTACAGCTCTAAGAATATCTGGAAGTGGGATAAAGCTTTGGCTCTGCAGGGCTTTTAACTGTACCTAATTTTAAGGATCTTCTCACCTTGCTTGTCAGCTGATAACGCATAAAACACTTGTTTCAACACCTAACAGAATCACTGCTATAACATATTCCTTCCTAGAAAAATGATCTGCTGTGCTGTACTTACCTGTGACAACTGTAATCTCTTGATGGGATAAAATGCAGGTTTTTAGTGTACACGTTCCATGCCACACATGCTTTGATCTGAATCATCAGTGAACAATCTCAATCATCTAGCTCTCAGTGTCATTTTTAGTACAGATTCTTTTCATTCTGAGGCTGACAAGGGAGATGAGGATCAATCATCAGAGACAAGGCCAAAAAAAGGAACTAAAAAGAGAAAAAATGGGAGACCTGTTTCCCATAACCTGGGGAAAATGGTTGTGAGACCCTAGATATACACATACAGCCTTCAGTGAGCTAAGAGCATTTTGGTCTTCAACAGAAAATGTGTAAGTCTGTGGCTGATCTGGGTAAGAGAATGTTTCTTTCCAGTATTCTTGGTTTGGCTTCTCGAGAACTTATTTCATCATTTATTGAACTGATCCATATATCCTCATAATGAATAGTGAATGCTGAGATATTGAATGTCTTAAGGCTCTGAAGCTCTGTTTCAGCTATTATGAGATTTGCCCTTTTCATGTTTAGAGAGCTCTCTTGAAAACACACAGAGAAAAGTTCAAAGGTACTGCAGGCACCTTTTTTATCCCAGGTTTTTTG
Source organism: Corvus kubaryi (assembly GCF_017639235.1). Classification (NCBI taxonomy): domain Eukaryota; kingdom Metazoa; phylum Chordata; class Aves; order Passeriformes; family Corvidae; genus Corvus; species Corvus kubaryi. The sequence goes on from NW_024581700.1 coordinate 45,657, forward strand.
CTTCCTGTTGACTTGGACACATTTAGTTTGCCTTTGCAGAAGGCCTCTGTGGGGGCACTAGAAGACATCAGATAATATTGAAACTGAAGAAGGGACCTCCTACACCTCAAGGATGAAAGGCTCACTTGGTTAATAGGCTTTATGGAAAGGTAAACTTTCCTGCCTACTGAAATAGATATTTTTGATATAACTAAGATAAAAGAAACAAGTGGGGAGGAGGGGAAGACTAGAGGAAACCTTAGAAAACCTCACAGCTTTAGGATTTCTTTCTTTTAGAAAGGTGCAATATTGAAAAGAATGTTGGTATTGTTATTTATTTATTTATTTCCCTAACTATCAGGGAATTCATTATTAATTTTTGGTTTTTATTTTCTGTAGACAAAAGAAGTCTTGGATACTTCCCAAAAGGTCTGGGTGTTCTCACACCCAATATTAGCAAAATAAGGAAAACAAAAGCTGGCTTCAAGATTTTACTTTATTTCTACAAGTCTGTTATATAAGTGAAAAAAATCTAGGCTCTGTTAATAACTTTCAGAATTACAGAATCACAGAATATTCTGAGTTGGAAGGGACACACAAGGATCATCAAAGCCCAACTCTGGCCCTGCATGAGACAGCCCCAAGAGCCACACCATGTGATGTCACATTTAAACCAACTCATGTTTTGATCTGGAGAGGAATTTGTATTATTTGCAGTGCCATGTATTCTACACAGGGTGAATCCTGGGTTACCTTTTCATGAAGTTTCACCACTGCCATGGTTTGAGTAGAATACCTGAAAATGAGCAAACCTTATTAAGTTTAGAAATTTCATTTGGGAACCAGTAAGAGTTCCCAAAAGCTGAATCTGATTTTAATCTTCATCTGAATTTAGTGAGAACAGAGTTGCATTCTAAGCTTTGGTTTCCAAGTATTTTTGGTGTGGCTAGAAATAGTGCAGCTTATTTTGTATGTATTTCAGCACTACTTATTTCAGCCAATTCTAGCAATAAGCAGCAGTGGAGCAAACAGCTATGGCAAGAAAAAATTTAAAAGTAACCAGTTTCATTTTGCTGTCTCCTTGCTTTGCATTTTGGATTAGTGGATCAAGGTCCCTTGGAGGGTAGCCATTGTCATCAGTTGCAATACTAAATAATTGAGAATGACTTAAAAGCCAGTTTCAAACCATTCTGGATAACCTTATCTGTGTCCTTGACCTTATTCTGGTCCTTATCTGTGAGTCACACCTAGGATCTTTGGGATACATCGTGAAAGACTGAAATGGAAAGAGACAGAGATTTTGATGATGAAAACAGTCTTCTTTAGGGCTCCAATAATTCTTCTTCTTCTCCTGCCCCACGTTGTATGGTCCTACTCCCTTTTTTGGAGCTTGTATGGCAAATTGAGAAGAAGACTGTAAAGCTGCTGAGCATCTGAGCCCGTGAACACGTCGGACTTTCTGAGGATGATGCCAAGCAACACTGCTGGCTCCTGATGGCCAGCACCAGGGTTGTTGCAAAGGAGTGGGTTGGACCATGTGACTCTGGGTGACACCTGCAAAGCACATCCTGTGAAACCTCTGTGCAGGTGCACAATGAATTATTCACATGCTGTTATCAAAGTGGTGGCAGGCTAAGTATGGGTTAGAAACAGTACTTGGATTCATCAAACGGGCATCACATTTGGATACTCAATCAGAGGCCCTAAACACAGCGTTAAGGAACATTGTAAACTCATTCAAAAATTAGGAAAGAGAAGGTGCAACTTGGATTAAGCTTCCTATTGCATTAATATGAAGTGTTACTTAAAATTCTGCATCTGGAGCACTGGAAAAAATAACAGTTCTCTAACACGGAGTTCTATACTAGGTCATACAACCACAGACACATGATCTAGTTCAGGGTTGGGGTTTTTTGCCCCCTTTTTTTTTTTTTTACTCATTTTATTTTGCAACAAACTCTTATTTGCAAAGAAGAAAGGCCTTGTCTTAGGAAAGGCCTTCCCTTGGGCAGTATTTTGAGTAGCACCATTTATTTCTCTTTTAGGGGAAGTTTCAGGTGAATGAAGCACTTTTCAAAGATGGACCCTCAGGCAGCAGCTCCTTATGGTCAGGCACCAGTGTCACACTTTCCTTGGCTCTGTGGCTGACAGGAGGTGGGATGTCTCGGGGGAATATGTGATGATAAGGGACAGCAAGAGGGTGCTTTGCCGTGCACTTTGTGTTTGATGTTTGGAAGGTCCATGGCCAGGGCTATTACACTGCCTGCTGGAGAGCTCAAGTCACTTCATCGTGACTCAGAGGCCAGGGAAGTGAATCTCATTATAGACCTAACCTGCAGATGAATACAAATCTTATCTTTCATTATAAATGACATCCATGAAATGCAGCTTGGCTTCCTAAGAGAAGGAACACTCCAGCTCAATACTAATACAGCAGCTTCATCCTGTCCTGTGACACAGTGATCAATTGCTTGTTCTTCTTCTGCTGTGGATGTAACACATCTTCCTTGAGCAGGGAAGCACTTTAGTCTAATGTGTGGATTTAATTTTCCCATCATTCTTCCTGCTCGGTAGAATATGTGTCTGAGCTATGGGAAAGAAATGTAAATTTTTCCAGGAGGCTGTGGCTGGGAGGAGTGATTGAGAAGCAGAGAGCTGTGAAGAGCTCGTAGCAGTAATTGCTTTGTGTCCTGTTCAAGCTATTCTTTATGATCTTCCGTGACACGTAGGAATTACTTCCATGCTATGAAGTCAGGGGCTGGGTACAACATGTAAACCCCTCTTTCTCCTGATTCAGAATCTACCTCTGGTGGTGCTGGAAGATTTTATGCACTGTCTGGCATTAGTGGGGATTAGATCCACCTGTGACTGCCCCTTTTCCTGCAGAATAGGTGTTTTCTCCCTAACATAGGTTTGGAAGATTATGAGTCACATTCGCTTGTTCCTTTTTCTGCAGAAAATTTTGATTTTTTTTTTTTTTTTTTAAGAGAATGTCAGGCAACAATTTCTTTTCCATGTAAATAAAAAACTGTGATCTTGCTAGATATGACTATTTAAAGGAAAGAGGAAAAATGTAGGTCAGTTAAAAAGCATAGAAAAGCACAGTTCTACAGGTTCTTTTATAAAGACCAGGGAGAGCTGCCTCTAAACTTGTTTCAGTATTACTCACAAGAGTTTGCACAGGCTTGCAGAGGGCAGCTTGACTTTCTGAAAGCCTGTCAAAATTGCCTTACATAGGGTGGTGGTGCCCTTTAAGAGGAAAAAAAGTGTCCTCAGACTTAGCCTCGAAGCGTGCAGGTGGGGTTTCCTTTGTGGCCACATATCTCGTTTTCTTGCTCTAAAAATAACAAGTGACAGCGGATATTTTGTTGTAGTTGCCAGTTTATTCTCGAGTCCAGGTAATTTGCTTCTGCTTCAGAAGTGATGGGACACCTTGAACTGGATCACCTGGCAGCTGTCTTGCAAACACATTCTCCCTCAGGGCTGCAAAGCTAGGCAGAAACTGAAAACAAGGGTTAATTAGGAAAGAAAGGATAATTATCTGGTTTTCCTTTTTTTTTTTCTTATTTTATGCTGCAACCTTCACTGACCTATAGCTGCTGTTAGTTCATTTCCCATTCCGTACTGGTACCTCTGTGCATTTCAAATGGCTTTGCCCACTGCTTCTCAGCTTAAATAAAACCCTGGGGATTCTTCCACCTTTAATGAAAATTACACAAGCCTTTGCATATTGTGCAATTACCTCTCCCTTTGTTTTCCTACAAAATAGATTCAGCAGCTACCGGTGGGACACCAGAATGAGCATGTCAATATCACAACACCTCTCTGCGGAGTCATGTTGGGTTTGTAGCATTCTGATTCAAGGTTATATGTTTTTAGGTGCAAACCACTTTGAAATGAGCTGTTTGCACCGGCACCTTCAGGGGATGTGGAACAATGAGTAGGTTGTTCATTCCTGTCCTGGTTGCAGGGTCTGTCACAGGCATTAACACAATTGCAGTTTAGGATAAGAGTTTTTAGAAGAGTTTGCCTCTCCAACACCCTGCCCACTGCTGCTGCTTCCCAGAGTCCTTTCACATAAGACTCCCTCTACTGTGCCAGTAGCTTTACATGGAAACAAATTTTATTTCTCTTCCAGCTTGGCTTTAAGCAGTGGAGCCCTAGCAGTGACATTCTTATTTTCAACTAATTTTCAGCATATGTATCTTCACTATGCTTTTCCTGACATATATACGGTGTGTAGATAGTGAACATCTTCTAAGAAAAGAAAAAGTACACATATACAGATATGTATGTATGTGTATATATATATAGCTTCAAAAACACAAGCCATTCTGAAAAATTTCCTAGGGCTATGATATGACACTGATATAATGGTGTTTTGAAGGTTAAATGTTCTAATTAAAGTCTGTCTCCGATTCTGAATCATCTGACTTGCACAAGAAGTCAGATATGTGTATTTTTCAGCTTGCATACAAGAAAAAAAAAATCAAAAATACTATTTTTGAAAGCTCTGATCCTGTTTATGCAATCTGCCAAAGTAGATTGTGGTCTTCTGATGAGAGGCAGGTGAAACCAAACAACCCAGAGAACAGCAACACCCAGAATCTGGTGAAAACACAGTTTGCACAAAGCAGTGCTTCATCTCTCAAATCCCCATTGCCAAGCCACAGCTCAGCAGGGAGATCAGGACAAGTTTGGGAATTGCCACGTCCATAGCATTGCTGCAGAATAAAACCACAGACTAAGTGAAAACACCTTACCTCCCATTTCTCCTTGAAATTGTTAGACTAAATATCATAACAAGACTTTCTGTTAGCAGGGTTGTACTCCACCCTGTTCTTAGCAGGTTGTGCTCCACCCCTTTCTCAGCTCATAGAGAAACATTAGCTCTGTGTCTGACCTGACATTTGTATGTAGCAGATCTTATATTTTTTTTTCCTTTCTTAGTGCACTCTGTTGGTTTTGGAAAGCATTTTACCCGTCCCTTCAAACCATAACTTTCAGAAAAGATTAGCAGTATCTGATCACATTGCAGAGTTCGTTGCTGATGAGCCAAGTAAATGAAGTTTGGGTGGTGTGTACTCCTGGACAGCATGAAGCTCTCTTTTTCTGCATGAGAGAATAAAAGCAGCTTGAAAGTGCTTGTAGCTGAATCAGGCTGCATATTTGGCTCGTTCACCTCTCCTCCTTCTGCCTCAGTTTCCTCACTGTAGACTGGGAGTTATGATGCTGACCTCCTCATTACAGTGCCTTAAAGAAAAGAATTCCAGAGAGCTGCTGAGCTCACCAAGGCCTGTCCAAGAAGTGTGGGCACCTACTTCAGAAGTCTGATATGGGAGCAGCAAAAAGTTGACTTTTTGTACTCCAGTTTTCTGGGCCTAGATCTGCATGTCCTCAGAAGATCATTGTACCTTGTTCACTTCAGTTGCTGTTGATCTGCTTGTCTGTTCTTACTCCCTTCCCTGCTAAGAACTTGTGAAGATGAAAGTTCACTTATTCCTAAACATGTTTTCTCTTCTGCTTTGATATTAACAGCTTCAGAGGATCCTCAGCCTCAGCAACCTCCCACTGGATGCTGCTGGACTTGCTGCAGCTAAAGTGCACCAGAACATTCAATGCAACACGTGCACTGACGTGTTACAGCAGCTCCTGGGGGTCACCTGGAGGCAGAGGGATCACAACTTTTGCCAGAAATGGTGCATGAGCAAAATGACAGCCTGGGTGTCCCTGCACCTCAAAGTGTACAGAAAATCAGGCAAACAAAGGCCCATGATGAAAGAACAGCCAGCAGACATCTCCAGCTAGCAGACAATACACAGCAAAATAAAGCGATTTGCCAAGGACGGGGCTGGGCCTTATCTTGCTGTACCTCTTGGGTGAGAGCTGGGTATGTACAGACAGAGGGCGATGTTCTGGATGAACAGACACTTTGGATTTTAAAGTGGTTTTATTCCTTCCCCACCCCTCCCTTTTGGTGTTTTTGCCTCCTTCATTTTTTCTCTTTATTTTTTTCAGGCCTGCTCCACACCATCCCTGGCGTGGGTCTCCATCTCTGTCCATTTCTCCAGCCAGGTGGCCAGGTGAAGTCTGTCATCAGCCAGTTCCCTCATAGAAGTGCTTGCAGGCAGCTGGTGCCAATTCCTCTTTTCTCCAGTAATAATGGATTCCCTGGAACACACTCTGCCTTAGATTATCTTTGGTCTTGAACAGAATAACTTGACCATGCTAGGAGCTGGAAACAACAGATACTTGCTCAGGTCTTTCTGCCTTCTCCCTGTGCCTGTTTACAATTCCACCTGCTCTCCCTGGCCTCCCAGTAATCTGATTGTTCCCTCAGCTTCCTGCCCTGTGTCCCAGGGGCTGCACAATTATGGAGAGCCGTAGACTGGGGAGATAGAGTGTAGGGGTTTGGACAGTGGTATTGAGTAATTCATCAACAGCAGCATCTCTGTGGAAAACAAGTTATCAGCAATATGAAAGGTGTGTAACCTTCCCCTCTGAACACCAGAGCAGCAGTAGGGCCCAGCTTGGAATGCTAATGGCTTCATGTAGGGCTCCTTGTCCTCCATTTGTGCTCTGAAGTACAAAAAGAAATCTGCTTCGATGGGAAAACACTTCCAGCAAGGTCCATGGGGGTATTTGTGCAGCCCCACAAAGTGTCTGTAACTCGTTCAGCAGTTTAGAGCTCCTGAAGGTTTCCACCAGAAGGACTCCTTTTGTGTGCACAGGGCAGCAGTCTCGTGTGCAGTGTGCAGCACTGGGGCAGTCTCGTGGTGCTGTGCAGTGTTATTGCCTGCTCTTGCTGTGGCCAGATGCTCTGTGCTGCTGCAGCACTGGGGACCACAACACTCATGGTTGTGAACCACATGTCCGAGCCAGCATCTGAATCACAGCTGTCCAGGTTTCCATTTTAGTCACAAGAGAAAAAAGAATTTTGTCAAAACTTTGCTCCTGCAAAGGGTGTGGGGGGAAGAGCTTGGTCCTGTGCTTTTTCTAGAAGTGCATTTCTGCAGGATATTGCTGCTGATAAAGTCCCACAACTGTTCTCTTACCCCATGCTCTCCTCTCCCGTAAATCCCATACTTTTGTGTCAGTCCCCCAGTCCAATGAAGCACAGGGTATGTGTGGCACAGATGTCCAGTGACCTTTCCTGTAACATCTGAGTCCTGTGCTTTAAAGGATACATTGGCTTTCCATTCCATGCCACTTGATATTAAAAGTATCTCAATTGATTAAGTCAACTTAACTAGATTTGTGCTGTCTCATAGATTTGCACAGCTTCAATGACCCAAAACAGCCTTGTTAACTAGAAGAAAGGACTTTTTTTTTTTTTGTCCTTCAAAGAGAGAGTTGTCTGGGCTAGAAAGTCTTCAAAGCCTATGGTCTGTGGTCCAAGAGCTAAAAACAGTCACAAACTTCACCACCAGATGGATGAAAACTTAAGGCTCATCTTGCTCTTCTTTCTCCCTCAGCAGTAAAAAAAAAGTCACTTTTAAAAGGGTTTATTGGTTGGAATTTTTCTCTGCCTGTAACTGGGAAGAAGCTAAGAAACCATGGCAAGATCACAGATTTAGACAAGCTATAGGGTTTACAGTCCTGAGAAATGTTCGCAAAACCGAGTGATGTCTCACTCAAATATGTAAATAAGTTTCCCATGGGGAGCTCTCAGACTCTGCCTCAGAGGAAGTGTTTTGCTTAAATAAGCACAGAACAGCTTTGTTGTTGCAACTTTGTGCAGCCAGTCCCTTCAGGCTGCTAGTCCCAAAAGCTGTGCAAGTCCTGGCCAGGCTCACTGAAGAGCAAGCAAATGTGTTCTGCTACTGGCACTGCCTCTCCAGTCCTGCCAGTGCTCCTCTCCCAGCTCTGGTGCAGGCTGCTGCTGCTGCCCTTTACTAATAATAGACCTTTTGTGTTTTTTTCAGGGAAGGAACATAGTACATGTGGGCTGTGCACAGTGAGGGTGATTCTGAAGTGCATTTTTTGTGGGACTAAATTAAAATGATTCAGGTTTTGGCTTGCTTTGCAATTAGTGCAGTAGTGCTATGACAGTTGTGGATCCTTTTCTTACCAAAAATACAGTGCGAGTTGTCCCTTAAAAGGATGGCAATTCCTGCTTATCTGCAGCAGCCTCCTTCCTGACACAGAACACTAGAACTGTTTTGCCATTATTTTTGACAACTCTTCCACACCTATCTCCATGTCTTTAAACCAGGGATTTGGAGATCTTCTGTGCCACCATGAAGAACTAATTTAAAGCATAGAACATAAAGTTTTAGATAAATTATTCTCAGAATAAATTATTTTCAGAATATTTTAGAAGAAGACATAGTTCAAGAGATCCAGAGAAAATAGTCACGAAATGGAATGAAAAGGAGGAGGAGGTGTAGGCATAAGAACAGCAGAAAAGACAGAACCAGGAGAGAGGGAACAGAAACTGGATGAAATCAGGATATAAAAACTTATAAATCTCTTTATTTTAAGGTACAAAAAATACCAAGTCCTAAAATATGATCTTTTCCTGGCAATGACCACACTGTTAAGAAGTTTGCCTTTTGGAATAAAAAGGGTGGGTGTGCTCAGGGGCATCATTCCAGCCTTGTGCTTGAGGCCTCTTTTCTTCTGTGCCCGTTTCAAGCAAATGCTATTACAAGCCCCACATGGGCACACACACAAAAAAACACTTAAGAAAATAGAAGTAGGCTTTATTTGAGACAACAAAAACAGAGCAAGTTTTGTATGCAGATGGCCTTCTCTGGAATCTGACTAGCTTTCAACACGTCAGTGTGGTTGTGTATCTCTCTGAGTTACTGTGACAAGAGCTGAGAATGGATGGCTGGCTGTTTTACTGCAGGTTTTGAAAGCAGTTTTCAGAGATTAGGACTATTTTGGAAAGCCAGGTTTTAGAGTCTGCTTTCAGAAGGTGCTTGAGATTAGCAAGGGACTTCCGCTACTCCGATGTCTTCTTCAAAGATGACAAAGGTTAAAGGAAAATCAGTCATAAAGGAGAACTGAATTTGATTTCTTGTCACACTGTGCTTGTCTAGGGAAGTGTTTTTCAGAGGTTTGTCAGACCCAGCTTCATAGCATGCATTCCAACAGTGAGAAAGGGCTGTGATCAAGGGAATAAACATACTCCGGGGTACAATACATCTACACTGGTTTGGCATGTGGCCTCTTGCATTGGTTGGAAAGAAGTGGGATCAGCAGGCAATAAAACAGGCAAATTGATTTTGCTTGTGTTTTTACTAATTATTTACTTTTTCACTTTTTATTTTCCCTCAAATTTTTTGTCCCCCTTGTTGGCTTTCTAGTGTCCCAGGTTTACTTCCTAGTCTCAGACATTAGACATTTCCCCAGTGGGAAATCATTCAGCCAGCATGGTAAATGTTGTGTGGCTGCTTTCAGAGAAGAATTAAAATGACTGCTGCTAGTATTAATCAGTATTCCTGAATCAGTTTTATAAGGTAATGTTGGGAGAAATGAGATTCAGAATCCTATTTGCGTGACAAACTGCCATAACTCCACTGACACCCAAAAAGAGAAGTTACTTTGCTTAGCACTGACTAGGGTCTCTCCTTTCATTTAAGAGTGCCTTTCCTTCTGACATTTGTGTCTGCTTTCTACTAAGCAAAACTATTCTCTCTGTCTAACATGGGTCACGTCCACTGAATCCAGCGATAGATGAGGGACGAAAACTCTAAAAGATGTGTCCCTTAAACACTGCTAAGAAGCAAAAAGTTAATGTGTTCATCAGCAGTTATTCTCTTTCCCTTGTTCTATTCAGTAGTGGTACAGGAACTTTCCCAGACTTCACTTTTTGTACAATTTAATTGTGTTGTAACTTGTTATAGTAGAAAACTATAGAACAGTATTTCCAGAAATGCAAGATCAGTAGGGAGAGACAACATCTTTTACTAGCCTTGCTGATATATTTGGAAAAATCAGATATTTTGTCAGGTTCTGAGACTCTGCAGGTGACTCTGTGCTTTGAAAATGTTTTATATCTGCTCTGATGAACGAAATGTTTTATATCTGCTCCAAGCTTCACTTTCTGTGGCCACCAAAGCTACAGCAATGCTGCTATCAAAAACCACATGGAGGACCATTCTTTCACCCCAGTCTTCCATAGGCCATTAAAAAATGTTATTATTGTATGTCCCTTAAGATGCTGGGAATGAAGAAGAAATGTTTTTTATATCAATGGGCAACAATTTCTCTCCAGCTCTTGTCTGGTGTTGGCCTTTGATCACTCCTGCTTCACATCAGTTTTGATTATCTCAGTGCTGAAGCCAGGCTGAATCCTCCTACTCACTTCTGGATATTCCCCCTGCTCCCCACTCAACCTGCCATCAAGCCAACAGCTTGTACTCTGTTTAGAAACATATTTCATAACTGTCAGCTTCTGGTATCAGCTTTTAGAGACATGCAAAATAGCTTTCCTTCCCCCCGCATCCATATGCTGAACTACCAGTTTACAAAGATGCCCTTTTTTAAAGTTCTAATTTGTGAAGTCTCATTAAATTGGGAATTAACTGCAAAGTGATATGTAAAAGAGTTGCCTCTCTTAAGTAGTGCTACACGGCTATGAAAACTGTTTTCTTTGACTACCCTAGGTAGTGCCTGGTTGTGAATCTTAGACCTAAAATTTACTTTTTAGTTGCATTTAGTTAAATTCCTAAATGGACTTCCAGGGAAATCTTTCAGCCTAACTTCTGCACCTTGGATCATATGCCTGACATCCTGAAGGGAAACAGAAATGAGGAGAGGAAACAGACGCTGGAGAAAGGCAGCATTTTGGCCAATGTCAAAGGGAAGGTGGAAGCCAAGGCTGAGCTGCACCATGTCATCTCCAGGATGTGCACCAGGTGCTGTTCCTGAGCTCCCTCCCTCACTCATATTTTCTAGCAGCAATTTGTCATGGCTTCACAAGCAGGCTTCCTGGGCTCCTGCAGGCTGATATTTGAACAGCAGAATACAAGATCATGTGTTTTTCTCACTATAAACTGGATGAATAAAATTTGTGCTTGGGTTTGTATTTATGCATGGTCATTTTTCCAGGATGATGTAATATATTAAATGCAAATGTTTACATTAATGCACCTCCATAGTTCCACTTAGGCCAGGAAGGTGAAGCATGTTTAATCAATCTGTTAGCTGCCTATGGCTATTTTCTTGAGGGTTACCACAGTGGACTGTAATGCCCATGTAAATTCCAGCATCTTTCCATCTGAGACAGGCTGGCATTCCAGCTTCACTGGTCTCCTGTTCACACAAAAATCAAGCAGTAGATATAGGCCTGGCTATATTTGCACTTAACCTGGATACAGACCTGCTGCTGGAAGAGAGGTGTGGCACAATTTAGGATGCTTTGGGCCAGTTCTATGCCAGGCTATACCAGCAAGAATACACATAAAGCTTCTAGGTGTTTTGATCAGTATGGTTATAGTGATTGCAGAGCAAAAAAAAAGAGGTACCAAAAAAATCCCATACAAGCACAAAGTTACCAAAGCCAATATCTGTATTGTGGGCCAAACTTGATTGTCTTTCAAATGTGTTGATTAGGAACTGATGAGCTAACACATCTGCTAAATGTTTCGTTTTTATTTAGAGAGCAAGCTCTCAAAAGTCTCCGTGTTGGATATGGTCACATTTCTTGTGCTTCATTAGCCTCATGCATGGACCCCCTGAGATTTACTGTCTGTCACAGTAACAGTAGTGCAAGATGTCTTATTCTTAGAAAAATGAACAGACACTCTTTATTTCTTGGGCTTTCTTCAGTTTAAACATTTAAGTTTGTGCAGGTTTTTGCTGCATTCGTATGTTCTGAAGAAAGAGCAGGTAACATCTGTTAATGACATATTCTTTTGCTGACCTTGTCTTCGTCCCAAGCTGTGGATCCTTTTGACCAATTGACCCCCATACTGTCACATTTGGATTTGGTACATCAGCTTAGGGCAGAGACATGGCCCACATGAAGGCTGTCTCCAGGTAGAGTCATTTGTTTTCAGGCTCTAAGATTTCAAAACTTAAAATGGTTTTATCCTGGAGTGCTCCTTGGATGCCATTTTGTAATAGCCTTACAAAAGTGTGACTCAGAGCCTGTAATTAATCCCTAAAGCATTACATTCTTTGACAAGTTTTGCAACACATGGGACTTCACAATAATGGTGAAATCATTTCCAAAATGCCTGTATGAGTTCAGCTATAACATTTCTGCAGGGAATATAGCAACGTGTTTATTTCTGTGCTCAGAAGAAGAAAAATCCAATAAAGATGGATGTATTCCCCCTTAAAGCATGGAAAAAGATTTTGAGATTCAAAAATACCTGTGCATATATATAAACTTTATAACAGACTTCTGTAGTTAAATTTCCTCATGATTTGTTAAACAGGGAGAAGAGCTGGGAGAACTAAATGATGACTTAATGGGATAAGGCTATCAAATTTTTGGGACATTGTTCACAGAATTATCTATGCTGTTTGAAGGTAACTATCCATATTGCTTTCCAAGACTGATTCATTGAGTGTAATTATTTTGGTGTAGGATTAGAATAAAGATTCATTTAGGTAATTTGCTGTCCAGGGCCAGTAGCATATGCTAAGAAGTGAGCACCAACTTATGATTTCATAATACAGCTTAAGCCAAGATAAAATCTTGCTGCTGCCAAGAGGGAAAGGTCCTGCCCTTCTTTTCAGCTTCTGCAGCCCCAGCTCCTGGCTTCATAAACCCCAGATTGCCTGTGCATTGCTGGTGCTCCTCCAGACACACAGTAAGCCAATTTACTGCAATGGCAGAAAGGTCACTTAAATAATAACAAAAAGAAGTGCTTTTGTCTTTGGTGAGTTGAGCTGGCTTGCCTCATGATCCGTCAGGTCGCAGTGCCAGACGGAGGGGTCACGCACTTGGGATCAGTGGATGTGGGAGGAAAGAGCAGGGAAGGCTGGATAGGAATGAAGGAAAGAACTAAGAAGGGGGGAGTAAGGGGGAATAAGGCTTCCAAGCTGTGTCAGCAACGAGACATTTATTTGGCTAAACCATCTATTTTTGCCTGTTTGACACCTACTGGAAAATCCAGCTGGTCTTCCCAGAGCAGCACATACAGTGGGTGGAAGAGCTCTGTCCTGAATGGAAATATCTCATTTACAATTTATGGAAAAGTCTGTATGGGGGCTCTGGGGGGTGGTTTTAGTCTTTTGCACATGTGCATTACTTTACAGTCGTTGTTGAGTTTTATTGTCCATTTTATTGCTTGGTCAGTCAACATCATGCAATCCTTCTGCAGATGTTCACAGTAGCTAGAGCTGAAGGCCACACATGATCCCAGTATCCAGAAATCAATGCATCACCTGAAGACTCCACTATGTCACTTTTAACCTTTTTCATGTCATTTATTGGTATGCTAAAGAATAAAGATCCCAACACTGAACCTGAGAGGATGGTGATAACTGCCACTGGGAAAACTGTGTTTAGTTCAGTGTTCTCTTTCCTGCTTCTTAAACCATCATCAGTCCTTGAGGGAATCTTTCCTTCCAATCTGAGAGGGCTGAAGATCTTTCAGTAAGGAGCGCTGTTGCCACCATTTTTGGAAGATGGCAAACTTATCACTTGAGCATTGATTGTGTCCATGTGATGGATGACATGGACGTCTTCCCTGGACAAAATGAATGGGGATACATAGATCAAACAGATCATATTTACTATTTGCTCTCTTCTTCGGTGGGGAATTTCTTCTGTGATTTCCACCAGTGGCAGGGAGGTCTTGTTTAAGGTTGGTGCCACACTATCACCTTTCATTCCTCTAGAATTTTGTCGGTGCTAAACTATAGATCACAAGTCATGGCAGCTCCACAGCTGAAGTGCTTTAAGCTCTTGAATAAATATCATCTGATCTGGGTAGTTTTTCACTAGTGCAGTTTCTCAAGTTGCTCCAAGTCATCCACTATTGATTTATTAGGCTGAGGCAGATCTTCCTGGTGAAGAATGCCCCCATTGTAGGAAATTCATGGACACTTCTAGCGCCATTAGATGCTTCTGAAAATCTCTGAGGTTCTTTTGTAGCTTAGCAATATGTCCAATCACAAATATTAAATACATAGTCATTGTCGTAAGCAAAAATAAAAAAAGTCCCTGTGAATTTTTTTTGTGTGTGTGTGTGTGTGTGTGAAGTAAGAACTTGGAAATAGTGGAGATCAACAGGGGCATGTGCTAGGCATGCCCAGAAACCTGGGCTGGTTACACTGCAGCCTGACATCTGCAAGCAGCTGAGCAGCAGGAAGCAGCCTGACTTGCAGCCTGACCTTCCCAAGCCAGGGGGGATCTCCCATCTGGGGAGGGAAGTCAAGAAGACAGTACAAGGAGGGACAGTGGTGGGACAGCACAAGGGCATGAAATAATAAGTTGGTTCTTCAATAGAAGCCACTCTGCAGACCCACTCTGGGGTGTTGTTTGCTCTGTCCCACCCCTGACACTTGACTCAGGTCACTGTGTCTTTTTTCTTTTTTATCATGCATTCTAGAACAAGAAGTTGAGGCTTCATTTTGTCCTCTAATGTGGGGATCTGTTAATCCACTGCTTTTCCTATTTCACATGTTCTCCCTGTTGGGTGCCCTAGCCTTGGCCACTCCCTCGGTTTCTCTCTATTTGTTCTGTACCCCAACCCCACCCAGGGACCGCCCCTGGGCCCCTGACAAAAGCACCCCGCACCCAGATGACTCTGTCTCTCTACTTCTGAACATCGCAGGGACAAGATGTGATTAAAGCCATCTCACACCCTCATGAGAGACCCTTCTCTGCCTCCTTTACCACCACTGCACTGTAACGCTGCTGGCTGCTGGAGCCAGATCGCGGGGCTGTCCCAAATGGGCTCCGGGATGCGCCTGGTTGCACGGCCCTAGGAAACCCTCACTGAGCTCTCAGGGAGCTGCGGCCTGCTAGGCAGAGTCCAGCAGTTACAACACTCTAATGTTCTGAGTCTTGATATACACTTTGATCGTGTTTTCAACTGGTGTTTTTCATGGAACCATCATAGAATCACAGAATGGTGTAGGTTGGAAGGCATCTTCAAGATCATCTGGTTCCAACCTCTCACGTTTTTTTTTTTTTCCTGAACTGCAATATAGACACAATATAGACAGAAGTTTGATATAATGGCCTGGTTTTTTTATTAAAATTTCCCTTTATGGAATGGTTATGAGACAGTTCACAATACGACCATTAGATTACCTACCTAGTAATTTATTTTTTTAAACTAATCTGAAATTTGGACCCTAAATGCCTATTTGGATTTACAGCAAGTCTACATGACATGAAAAGTGATGCACATATACCAGCTTCTGTTGCCTTTCAGCCTTTTTACTGTTACTCAAAGCCCTTTTCTTGTACTCTAACAGACAGATGCTCTTTTGTTTTACCTGTTTCTGAAAGAAGAACAGGAACTATTTCATTACTCCCCCTAGCCTAGGTCAGGTGCTGTGAGTGGTCAGCTATCCAGACATTCAGCATGCCAAGGAAGGTAGGACACATTCCCCAGACAGATAATTTCAGGGCCAGGAGACTTGTACCCCTTGGCTTTGAGCTGCTGTTCCTGAGGCTGGCAGGAACCTTTCTTCTTAGATTGATGGTGGGTACCCAGAATCACAGGCAGCCTCTCAGCATCAGTTATTTTGTTCTGATAAAGCTAAACAGGAATGTCACTTTGATTTGTTAGTTAATCGTCAGCATTTCACTTTTTTTCCTTGGAACTTTTTTGAGCCTTGGCTCCTACTGACTTACAGAAACTGCTTACTCACTCGTTTCTCTCCTAGATGTCTTCCAATCAGGAACATAATGAATATCAGCCAACGTCATTGTGACAGTATTGCAGATAGCTCCAAATATTGCCAAACTGCCACACCATATATTAAGGTTTCATTGTGGAAAGCAGAATTTGATGAGAATAGCACTTTAACAGTGGGAATGATTTATCTGTTGATTTGAGTGGATACCCTGTAAACCAGAAATATTAAAATCAAGGGCACAGAGATTTTTGTAAGGATGTACATGCTTCAGCCTCAACAAAAACTGTTACAGAAGAGAGTGATGGTAGGAATCCGATGATATTATGACATTTTTCTCTTTTTTTTCCTCTTAAAACTATATAAATTCTGTCTCTTGGACTAGAAATCTTCTCTTTCTGAATTATTTACCAGTTTATATTTTTATCATCTTTCTTCACCTCTTCACTACAATAGTAATAGAATAAGTAAACAAAAGTTTTGGGCTTCTATTGCTGGAGGGAGGAAAAAACCCCAGACTTCAAGTCACAGTCAGCATCTCCTCTTTTTTCACCTCCTTGTGGTCACCACTGAGAGCAGATATATTCCTCTGCCTCTTCCTAGGTATGTGCTGAGCTCAGAAATTCCACATCTCATTGCTGTCTCTCGAGAGAATTGTCATATGCCAAAGTCCACAGTGGAAAGGACTGGATTTTCACTGTGTTGGGTATTTTTAGTGTCTGGCAGGATTGGTAGAAAGGGTAGCAAAGTAAACAAAATTAGTATGAACCTCAAGGTGGAAATAGCTCATCCAGCAGACTGAACACCTTTGCTATTAGGGTTTTCTTCCTCTTCAAGTCTGTTTCAGTTGTAGCCAAAGATGCTCAAATTCAAATGCTCAGACAATTTTACAAATTAATCTGTGGCCCGTTCTGTGATGCACTGAAGGAAATGCTAGTTCCAGTTCAATTCCTAGGAAAAAGTACACACTGCCTCACACTGCCTGCTCTCACAGCTGGTTGTCACCCTTATCTCTGATTCCTTCCAACCCACTCAACTCCTGCTGTTCCATGGAAAGCTTTGCTTTCATACTTTGCTTTCATTTCGTGAAGATGATCTTTATAAGTGTTTACTTAAATGAACAAGATACTGCTTTTTCACTTGTTCTGTGTTTCTCATACCGTTAAATAAGTCCTTTTCCGTTAATTCTGTGATTCCAGTGATCAGCTCTTTGCCTCCCAGAGTAACACAGCTCCTGGAAGGCTGCACACAGCATGGCAAATACCAGCTTCATGTATTAGCTTGATCCTAGCTCAAGCAAAGTTCTTACCAGGCTTTTGTACAGAATTGTGGTTTTCACCGTTTGCCATCACTTGATTGCTCTAATTGAGATTATATCCCTAAAACTTTACTGTTTCCACCCAGTTTTCCTGCTCAGAATGCAAGATTTAATCACCATGTTCAGTGTTAAAGAACATGTTGACTCCCTTACCCTTTTAGTCCAGGAAACTAATCATAGGATGCATCAGCCTAAAGTTCCAGCGGCAATGAATGTTTTCTCACATGAATAAAAAATGAGGAAGTGTGTGCTTGCACGTTTTCAACAGCACATTTTCAGGTGGTTTCCAACAGCCTCTGTCTCTAACCAGCTGTTTTCTCTGTTCCCTTCTCATGGCTTCTGCAGCAAACATGTTATTCAGAAGATTAACATTTTGATGAGGGAAAATGGAAAGTCCCCAAACCACTTTTTTCCTGCAGCCTGCATGACTGGCTGGGGAACATAAGATGTGCCTACTCGACAGCTTAGTGGAAAGGGGTAGAGCCAGCCAATTTATTTTCCTCTGACAGCTGAAAACCTCTAGTTTCTCTCCTTTTCCTGCCTTCCTTTCCTCTACTTCTGATTGCAGTGGTCACTGCAGACTAGTTCCACCTGGTTGCAAGCAGCTGTGCTGTTAATTACTTTATTGGCCATCGAAGACCCCAGCAGGTAATATTTTTGCTTGATTTCCCATCTCTTCTTTATGTTCCTCCTTATCTCTGCAGTGGGAACAACTTTCCCAATGCAAGAGGTGGATGCTTAAAATAATAATGTATTTAATTGCAAAGGAATGTTTGAAGGGAAACAAAGTGCACTGTTCTCAGACATGCTTTGGTACTTCCATTTAATTACAGCCTGCAGGAAGGCATTGCTTCATCTACTGCCACTACAAAGCACCATAGTCACAGGATGGGATCACTCTGTCCCCTGGAAATGTCTGTTTTGTGTTGTCTTCCATCTCCTTTTATAGAGCCACATTTTATAGGGTTATACTGTTATAAAGTCAAATATTATAGGCTTGTTATAGGGAGAGGTTCATGAATTATAGAAGATGTATGATATAAAAGCAGATATAAACGAAGATTATTACTTTGAGGCATTCATTCATTTGAATGGTTCTCATAAAGCACGGTAATGTCAGAGATTGCAGTAAACGCACCTTCATTGTGTGGGTAATCCAAGCACCACCTTAATTTTCTCCCCAGTTCTACTATTTAGGTAGAAAAATCTTGTACCAATGAACAAATACATCCTCTCCAGTAAAGCAGGGGGTGGCTACCCTTGGCCTCCTGGTGGAAGATAACCAGAAACCAGTTAGGAGGCAATAAGGACTTAATTCTCCAGTATTGTTCCTGTGGATCCCCTGCATTTATCAGTAAGTAACTGAGACTATTAACTGAGAGTGGCAGCCTACTTCTTCTGGTACTTTTTAAGGCAAATATCTTTTCAAACAAGAAACAAAAGGACCACTGAGGAACCTATTAGAACCTCCTGGTATCCCCATGCCCTGCTGAAATAGAGTTAACATTTTCCAGAAGTGATAAAAGGGAAATGAAATTATGTTTGCTGACAATGAATTGGATTTCTTAACAAGACTGTTTAAATGTAACTTTGATTGCACTGAGAAAGATGGTGATAAAGCTTCTTGCAAAATGCATTGGTAATAAATGTTGCTAAAAGTACAGCAAAACATAGAAATAAATTGTCTGGTTGGTGTGGTGTGCCTGTTACCAATAGCTTTTAATAAGATATTAGAGCTAGATAAACATCTGTCATTTTTGGGGCAGGCCAGTAGATCTTGCCTTGGGGCAGATGAATAAACTGGTTATTAGACTGAGGTCCCTCACAGCCCCAATTTTCTGTAATTGCTCACCATCCCAAGGAAAAGGCTTCTGCTCTTGTCACCCAGGTTATGAATGATCAGGGTACTTGGTGCTGTCTTAGATGCCTGGAGCCTTGTTATGTGCCCACATAATGAGTGAAGCAGTGGGGAGGTGAATGTTCTTTCTGCCTTGCTGGTTATTCTGGCTGACACTATTTTACCCTGACAAAACCATTGCAATCCTGCCCACAGCAGTGGTCTGAGCCTGGCCTGTGGTGTGGAGTGTTTTCAACGAGCAAGGGAGCTGGGAAGGCAGGAATTCTGTGGGACACCTGTAGAAGCAATTTCACAGTGTTTGTTCTGTGGAAGAAAGCCACAAACTCGGGAGAATACATCTGCAGGTGTTGCATCCTGCTGCAATGCTTATTTATCTGGCTGGCAACACAGAAGTGTTCAGAGATTTAAGTTGTGTTTTGAATTCACTTTGAGGGAGATGCCAGAAAGTCAAAGAAAATCTGTTCCTTTCCTGTTTAAAAAAATTCCATAGTCTGTGGAATGTAAAACCACTGGAAATGAAAAAAAAAAATCTTTTAAACAGTTAAAATGTTAAGCAAGTTACATTTTCATAGGATGTTATTTTTTCTTCTATTCTAAAATTACTGATTTTTTTTTTTATTCCCTATACATGCTTGACAGGCCTACTATAAGCTTCTTAAACACATGAAATGTTTTACCTACATATTTCCTGAGGTGAAAAATGGATAGATGCTGTTAGCGGCTGATAAAGAACATCTCACTTAAGGTTCATTTCTATTGTTTGTGTCATCCCAATAAATTGCTTGGCACTTGCTTTAAAGCTTGTACTGGAAGTCAAACTAAGTATAAGTGCAGCAGTAATGGGAAATTATGTTTACTGTTACCTAAAACTTTGCATGACAAGGAATCTACAGCTGGATGGGCTCAAACTAGAAACTTCTTCATTAGATTCTTTTAAATGGAACTTATTTGTGCAAGAAGTGGAATCAAACGAAAATTAATCTTTAAAGTGGTGGGTTTCTTTAGTCTTTAAAATAAAATTGTAGGGTCCAGGATGATTTACCACATAAATAAACTGGATTAGAAAGTATTTTATATTAATTTCTTACATTTACATAGGGCTATTCATCTGGGAAAACAGCATCCTGTGTTGATTTACATCCTACTCTTTTTGCATATGTACCAAACTCCTAAAATAAGTAGCAGACCAAATGCTTTTTACCACTACAGAAAAGGATTAGAAAGGCAAAGAACTGCCAGGAAAAAATTCCTAGTTACATGGAATTATCAATGGAAATGTTTTCTTAGGACTAACTGAGACCAGTAGGTTTTGGAGAGCTGAAAGTTATTTAAAATGACCTCTATCCTGACCGGCTCGCAGGTAAATAAGATTTGTCTATTTCTATACTTTTATTCACAGCTGAGCAGGCTTTGTCATAGTGGGGTAAATCATGAGTGTGAAGAGTTTGTGGAAGTATCTCCTAGGAGCAAATTCCAGGAGAGAACACCTAAGGGTTACTAAAACCGCAGGTACAGCTTCCAGTCCCAGTGGGCCTATTTTTGAGAACAGGAAGACTTTAGAGACAAAACATTCCTCAGCATTGGTTTTGGGTTTACAGTAGAGGAATGTTATCAGACTGTCAGAGAGAGGAGAGTAAGGTATGTTGGCTGATGTGTATTTCCTGCTGCTGTGGGTGAACCAAGTACAACCACAACCTTCTACGCCAGCTTCTTTTCTGCCTTACAGAAACTGCCTCCGAAACCAGCCATTTCTAGACTAGAAAAACAAGGAAATAGTTGAGGTCTGAAGTTTCTCTGTGCTCTGCTTCCCTTTCACTTTGCCATTCTGGTAACTGCACACGTTGAAGAGACCATACAACCCGCCAAAGAAAGCAGGGAATTATCTTGATGGCAGTGCTGAGATAGTATCTCTAGGGGCACCAGTAGAGGAGCAGAATCAACAAAAAATCATGACAGACTGGATAGGCTTTCTCTCTTTAAACCTCATTTTACTAGCAAACATTGAACTTAAATATGAAATATCTCCTTGAAACCAATGTGGAATCCCAAAATGGGACCTTTGTCAACAGAGCTATCCAGGTAAGAAAGCTTTCCAGAGGGTGCAAGTGAGATACCTCATGCAGTGAAACACAGGAGCTGGTAGCTTCTGGCCCTCAGAGGGGAATAACTTTCAACCCGTGCATGAGTCACGGAGACAGGCAGATACAAATACTCTGGTTAGCTCCCTGAGAGATCAGCATTCCCATCAGGCCACCACCCTGCTACATCTTGTACGCATTCTTAGCTCAAAGCAGATAAAGAGGTCATTTGGGAAAAATGGACTCCAAAGAATTACAAAACTTCACTGAAGGAAATGCAGTGTCACACTGTTAATTTTCTGATTGTTTTCAAAGATACTGCTCAAAAGTTTGGGTTTACCTTTAAATATGCTGTGTCTATTTCAAAGTAGAAATTCTAAGGTAATGTAATTGCAATCTTGAGAAGGGTTGTACATCCTTTCACAGACAGCTGAGTGTAGAGAGCCATTCAGGACAAGAACTGCCTGCTCTTTTTCTGTTGTTCTCTGGAAGAAAATCTTTTTGACTTCTCAGAGTGAAGACCGATGTTCCTGCCAAGGTAGACAGCAGAGAGAAGGAACGGGGAAAGACTGATGGAGTATTCTTCTGTGAATTTCTCATTGTTTCTGTAATCTGCATGTACCTTTGACCTTGTGAGCTTCCAAAGATAGAGATTTCTGCAATGCAGTATGAAGCTCTTCTTTTTTTGTGTTACCAAGAGAAAGAAATTCCTTTAAGGCCTAATGGTAATATTCATGCAGCTCTCCTGTTCATGGCTGTTGTTTAATGACAGATGGAATCAGACATTGGGACACGGCCAGTGGTGAACAGTGACTCATTCTACCTGGTTACCTGAGTTATGTGTCTGAACAACTGAATTATAATACACACAGGGAAGAGAAACTGATGTAAAAGTGGAACAGTACAGTCCCAGGCAGGGGAAAAGAGCAAAGAAATTGCTAAAACAAAAGGAATTGTTTCTCCAGAGTTTTAGCTCCTAGAATCTTTTGTCTGAGTCTGGTTTCCAAATTCTCAGAGGTTGTTCTGTTATTCCTGCTTGAGTCCCATCACTTGTGCCTAGAGCTGGTCAAACAGGCTTTGACTGTCAGCAGAAGCAGCTGGATGTTCCCACCTCTGCTCTGTTTGCAGGTTACAAGGAACACAGGGAAATGCTCCAAGCTAAAATCATGACAACACTAACAATAGTCCCAGCACATACCTTCCAGATGATTTTATGGGAACCAGCACTTCATGAATGTGAGTAGCACTCAATATCTTTCCTTCCCTCACCACTGCTGCTTCTGCCTTAGGAGACATGACTACTTTTTCCTGTCTCATGTGAGGGAATCACATCAGCAGCTCTTCTAAGATATGGTGGCTAAATTAGAGCGACCACCATGGTGTCACCAGAGCTGTAGACTTGCTTGGAAGAGGGGTCTATTGCAGGTCATTGAAATATCTATCTCCCATTTAACATCATATGCATAATATTCACTCGCACATGTGAGATATTGCAGCACTTCTAAGATTAAGAATTCCATGAGGAATACTTTGGAGTTTTTCCTGTGGGATTTGTTCTCAGCACTTTACAACTGCGGTAAGTAAAACTGTACAAATAACTAACAAGTTACACATGGAAATTGAGCTAAGATGTTGTCTTGCTCTTTTCAGTTTTCTCTTTTTCTTTTTATGTTCATATTTCTAGAACCTACAGACAGAAAATGAGATCTCTTTCAAGAAAAGCAGAATGCTGCCTCTATTTTCCAATTTCTCTGTTCTTTGGGGGCAATGAACTGACACTGCAATCAGTCAATACCAAACAAAAGTAAGGTACAGTAACGTGACAGCAACAGTCTCTTGTGCTGTGCAATTTGCTATTAAATCCCTTGGGTGTCAGGCAGATTATCTTAGGCTGGCTTCCATTCCCACTCTTCCTGTATGTCATATTTGCCCTAAAAATATTGTTCTGAAATTTACTCTTGTACAACTGATCATGAGAAATGAGCTTGTCTTTTGCAGGCTTAATACTGCTGATATTTCCCCCTCTTCCTCCTTTATAAACTTTATTTCATTAAGGGATCTAGTTGACTTTTCACACTCCTCAAAAAATGTGTGGCTATTTCCTGAATGAAATAACCATGGCTTACCTCCCTGGTAATGGCAAAATCAAACTAAATTTAAGAAAGCCCGCACTTCTAGCTATCCTTAAAGAAGGCTTTCTCTGTACCACGTTCATATGCTATTCATGGAGGGTAGTAGAGAAGCGGCGGTCAAAACCCACAGCATCCTTAAGAATCCTTGACTGCAGTTAAACTCCAGGAAAAGTTTTTCATTTACTTTCTCTGAACCAATAATCTTGCAGTCTCATCAATGTTCATTTGTCTTTGCTGAACTGTCTGTAAAGAGAGGTGATTTTCCAGACTTACCTCAGCCTGAGCCATGTAGAAGTTACTGTCTCTTTGAAATATGTTCTGACAGACATGAATTCTAATCAGGCACAGATGATTTTTCATTCACTGAAGACTTGAACCAAAAAGCAAGAGGTGACAAAGCTCAATCCTGCTAATTTTCTTTCCTCACTTTGCTAAACTTAATCAGCAGTTGCTGGCACTGACCTTTCTTCCCTTGACATCAAGAAAAGGATGGTCCTACTGAATTAATCACTTCCAGCTTGATGAGGAGTCAAGCAGTGCTAGTCAAGTGTGGGATGCAGATAAGGACATGCATTCCCACTAATGATCAAACACAGGTGACCCCATTGACACCACTTGTTTGGTGGACAGAACCCAACAACTGAAATGCTGAAGTAGAAATAAAGGGATTGTTAACACTTGTGCAGATCTTTCCCTTCACCTCAGGGAAAGGGGAAAAAACTTTGCAGATGGATACAGAATGAAATTACTTTCTGGACATTATGGGACTTCATTTCGTCAGGCACTTTTTCAAGCCTA
The DNA here is from genome assembly GCF_017639235.1 of Corvus kubaryi. Classification (NCBI taxonomy): domain Eukaryota; kingdom Metazoa; phylum Chordata; class Aves; order Passeriformes; family Corvidae; genus Corvus; species Corvus kubaryi. The sequence goes on from NW_024581700.1 coordinate 69,597, forward strand.
AATGGAATGTGTGGTTTTTTTACAAATTTACAGAACTTGGCTCTATCATGTGTGATGTGATGGATCCAGGAGAGCAGTGTACACTAACATGTCACACATTGGCCACATAAAGCCCTTCTGATCTGCAACCAGGAACTGCTGGTGATAGAAAAAAACACTTGTGCTACACAGTTTGGAGATGTTTTAATGTAACCTTATAATCAGAGTTAGTCTTACTTTCTGAAAAAGATATTTAGAACAACATATAAAACCTGGAATTCTGACATCGTCCTTTATTCATAAGAGATTCATTCTGAAGTTAGCATGAAGATATCTCATTACTCTTGCCCTGGATGTCTGGCAGCTGCCTAAAAGACCACAAGACCTTGTGATTAGGGAAGTAACAAGGGCAGAAAGAGAGCTGAAACACCTTTGAAATACATTTGCAATCAAAAGGGAGCAAAATGTCCCTCAAAGATGGACATGAAGACACCAGGATAATATTTCTTTAAAGTGGTAAACTGGAGAAACAACATTCTTTCATGAAGTTGTATGTGAGTCTTGCACAGATGCTCTCTCCAAATTTGCCCTCCACAAAAGATATAAAACCAAGTTGAATCAGGAGATTTAACTATATTCTGAGTGTTAGTGGGTTTGTTTTTCACCTTAAAATGCGTCTTCAGCTCTGTAAACAAAATGTTGACATTCTGACCTCATAGTGACAGAAGATCTAAATAAAGACTTCTAGCAGGAAGAAAAACGAAGATAGCAAGCCAAGGCACATTAGTATTAGTATTAGTATTAGTATTATTTTAGCAATTAGAAAGCATTGCCCATTAAACTCCTATTTTTTTTTTTTGGTAGGTATTGCTGCCATGATCCAGGAGGAGTCTTTCTGAGAAGTACTCCTTGTAACCATTCCACCTAGAAGCGAGGGAGACAAAGCTACCACTGACTGCAGGAGTGATCCTTATGGATGTGTCATGGTTCTGTCGGGTCCAGACATCTTTTGTGGGATCTCATTTAAGCTGTTTACAGCATAGACACTTATGTCTGGGCTCTTTATCTAACTACCCTGAGAGGTCAAGGGAGACAAAAAGGCACTGACTAATTCACTTAAACTCAAGGAGACACTTAAGGTGATCAAGACTATCTGCTCACTAAAAACATCAAATTCTGTCCAGCAAGCATGAAAAGAGTTCGGGGGGAATACCTGGCAGGCATTTAGATCTAAGCAAAATTAATCTCACCCTTTTCTTCAGCAGGTGTTGCATAAATTAATAGATCACAGACACAGGAATAAGCAGATCATGTCCCCCATATGCCTCCAAATATGCTTGTGTGACAAAACAGTGAAATACTATTCCATCACTCCAGTAGCTCTCTACATTTACACCAAAAGCCCCTATCTGCTGATGCAGCCATAAAACAGCTTACTGCTGCTGCAGAGGGGAGGTCAACATTGCTGGGTGTTTGTTGGCTGCTGTACTCTTTGTTTGTGGCAACAAACCAAATGGAGCACAGAAACCCAACAGGCTTTTTTGGCTTGCAGTCAAACTGTGAAACAGTCCCATCAGCTGGGCTGTAGCCAACGCTGCTTCTCATGTCAGGTATCCAGGGAAGAAATCAGTCAAGCCTGCAATTTCTGTCTGTCCCATTCTCACCTTCTCAGACTAAGCCAGGCATTTTAAATTCATCACTCTCCTTCAGACACCTTTCCTCCCCTGCTTGTGTTTTTTCCCCCTCATATAAATATATATGCATATGTCCTTTGTCAAACATAGCAATCTGAGTATTATTACCCTAGAAATTATATCAAGAACTATATAAAAAATCCATTTCCTTTACCCTCTCCTTGCAATTATGGTCCAACTGCTTTAATAAACAGAAAAATCATTCCTTCCACACATCATTACTATTGAAAAGATTAAAACAGTCTGGCTATCGTAAAGAAAGAAAAATAGCAGCCCACACACAGAGGAGCGACTTCTACGTGTAACCATCCAACCCAAATTCCAGGACATGGCCCCTCCTTGGTAAGAAATGTCTCAGGATGCTGCTTCCTTCCCTCTGCCCAAGCAGCTCTGGAGGTGCTGAAGAAAGAGGAAGGAAAGGCAAAAATATGTAACTAAAAACCAGCCTGCAACCTGTCTGTAGCCCAGGAAAATCAATCAGTCTCTAAACTGATTTCCAAAACAAGAGAAGAGGCTGGGAAGGGCCAGTACTTCAACATCTGAACCATTCTTTGTTCAGCTTTGCCTGTGTTATTGCACATAAGAATGTGTTATGATTTGCACTGAGGAGTGCTAGTTTATTATCCCAAAAAATGTGCTGGACAGCTTCATCACACAGACAAGAGATTAATTTCACTGGTGCCTACTTTGTGTGAGGCAAGTTCTAAGAGAAGCATATTGCTTCCTGTACTTTTGATGAAAGTACATTTAGGCTGTTTTCTCTTAACTTGGGTCTTATTTGATAAGTTCTGTGTCCTTATTGTAGCATTTAACTGCCCATAAAATTGTACTCAGGGAAGAGCTGTTGCAAACATTGCATCGTAACCACCCCTGGATTGTTCAGTGCTTGGTACAGTGTGGTCACTTTCCTGATTGAGGCCTCAGTGCTCTATTGCCATGCAAATTATGTTAGAATGAAAATAGGAAATGGGAGAAGTGTTTCTCATTGATTATGAAGTTGAAGCTGTTTTATAAACAATACAGGATAGTTTACCTTGTGACTCACGCAGCTGTACAATTCAATAACACCTATCTTATCCATAATGCTATAATCAAGTCCCGCTGTTTTTCTTGAGGCTGCTGCATCTTTGTGTGCATCCACATTGCAGTGGAAACACTCATTTGCTAAAATAACCCTAGGTGTGTCATCCAGAGCTATGTCCTTGGCAATCTCATGTTACTGTTGAAAGCTCTGAGTCTCTTCTGGCTGTCTTTGATTTCGCTCTGTGTGTCCCTTAGGACAACTTCCAGGGAGGTTGCTGGCAAACCAGCTCCAGCTGCACTATCCAGACACCCCAGGCTGCACACAGAGGGCTCTTCACGTCTGCACATTGGACCTTTGCTGGCCCAAGTGAAAGCCACACAAGCCCCACTTGTCAGGAACTCTGCGTTGTCCCTTTTTCTCTTCTTCACTTCTTAAAAGCAGCAAGATAGTGTAAAGAGATGGAATTTTTCTTCTGACCTCTTTTGGATATCAAGGCCAGCCCTCATATCCTCAGGGAATAGACAAGCATGTGGGCTGAACATGCTGCTTGACACAATTTGTCTTAACAAAAACACTTGACTTATAAAAGTAAACACTTGCAAGAAACTGTGCCAGCTATAATTCCATCACTCCACTGGCCCTATTAAGCACTTTAATAAAAAAAATTAAGTTGTCTCCCATTACTGCACAGAGCTTTGTTTTTATAGCTTATGCTACTGTCCCAGTGTAGTCACAAAACCTGCCGTGTTAGGAAATCCAGCTCTCACTGCCTTGGGATAGGCGAGGCCAAGTTAGGCTAGGCCAAGTTAGGCTAGGCTGGAAGGGAAGTCGCAAGGCCACTTCATTGAGTTTGTAGCTTCTTTTGACTTGGAGCTTTGAGGGCTTCTCTTTTCAGCATGTTGGTAACTTGACACCTTTTTCTGTATTTAGAATGGTTTTGGGAAATGAAGATGTGCCACAAAGCTTAAGCTGGAGGCTTGGGTCCTCTGATTAAGCATCAGATTTGTTTACTCCCTTTTAATGGCAAAGTCTCTTATTGTGGGTGAGGTTGCCTATGTCAGAAAGGATTTGGTTTAAATTTTATATCCCAGGGTAAATAGCAGTTACTTCAGAGACAATAACTACACAAAGCTGTGTTTTCATCACTCTGCAAGTGTAATTATGCCAGACTGATATGAGAAACAGGCACAAGAATTGGATCATTCAGAATTTAAGCTGGTTGTTCGTCACTGAAATGGTGAAAAGCACCACTGATTATGATAAAAGATGTTCAATATTCATACTTCCAGAGGAGGGAAAAATATTTTCCACTGAGCTATTTCTGGGACAATGGTAATTTTTCCATCAATAATGCTTTGAATAATACTTCTATACAGTTCTTTGTGTTAAAGTTGTTTAAATATCTTACCTTATATTTCTATATGAAAATTTGTTAACTTTTAAAATAGAGCTTACACGCTGAATTTCCTGGGTCTAAGGAGAATGACAACAATAATACAATGATTTATTTCTCAGCTCTTGGGTACCAGCCTACACATTCAGCTCTAAATTAAATGTTCTTCCTTTATTTTTTAAATATAAAATGTTCATATTTTAGCAACCAGAAAAACTCCATTAGGTAAGACTACACGGCATAAAGGAGGTCAAAAGAGTCCATATTCCAGAGAATTCTGTGCTTTAAAAACTTCACTGCTCCTACTGTAGTTCTACCTTATGCAACCAAATACCAGTTACATGAAAAATTGTGATAACGTTGCAAAAGCTGCCAGAGCTCTGAGATGAGCTTTTGTACCAATAACAATGAACAACACTGACAATGAGCAACACTATTTTTTTTTTCTGTTAGAGAAAAAAGAGCAACTCAGCACAGCTAACTTTGGAAAGAACAAGCTGCCACTGTGCTCATCTTGGAGCAATTTAAAGGTGTGTATGAGTTAGATGCCTGAAGTGGCCACCTAAAAACACAGACTAGACAAGAATAAGGGAATAAAGGTAGGTATTTATTTGAAAGGTCCTCAAAGGTACCCCCTGGGGGCCAGAGGCTATTGATAAGATGGACACCAAGATGGACGACAGGTCACGAGTTCTTCACACTTGTATAGGCTTGGTTCATTTGCATATCAGGGTTAATTCTCCAATTAAAGCTTCAGTTAATGATGTAATTTCCCCAAGCTTGCCCCCGCTTTAGAAGCTTTTGGTTTATACTTTTTGGGCCTGGGATGGTCTGGGTGTTCTTGGAGAGCAGGCCCAGAGAGGCTTTGTTATGTCTACCTAGCACGAGAGAGCAGAAATTAACAGGCTACAAGGAACTTCAGAGTTACACACTAGGCAGTACAGGATTTGAAAAATATAAAAGGTAAAACCTAAGGCATCAAGTTCACTCTGCCCTGGTCTAGGAGAAACAGGAAAGAAGTTTATGAGCCTTGTTTCTTAGGGTCTGCCTGAAGTTGTTCCACCTAGAAGACAGAGGGGAGATGTGGTCTGAAAGGTCACCAATAGCAGAGGAATGACCTGTAGAGGGATGGTGAAGTTTTGTTATGGAGAAATCTCGGCATATCAGCGAATGATTCACTACTAAACTGATGCTGTCTTACCTTCAGCCTCTGCAAGAGCTGAGAACAGGGCAGAATGCCTCTGGAAATGGTAACTCATCAGCATGCCTAACACCTGGAATGGTTGCCTGTCACCTGGAAATTTTTCTGTTTAAATCTATGGACTTTGAGTGAAAACTTCCAAGATACTTCCAAGACTCTCCCTCCGAATTTCCCTCCATCAATGTCCATAGGACAGGTTTTCCCTGCCTTTCTGATGTTCCATTGGTCTGACATGCACTTTGTGGGACCCTGAGCCCTGCTAGAAACTTGAGGTGATAAGAAAAAAAAACCAAAACAATAAAAGAAGCATTAAAACAACAGAGTATTGAACTCCTTTTTAAAACTCTTTGACATGCAGAGGCCTCCCATTTTATATCTAACTCACAGGATAACTTCTGCAGAAATCCAGAGGCTTCATCCCAGAGTAGTCCAGAGTAGTCCAGCACAGACTTAGCACAGAACATCACTGCATGCACACAGCTGTATGGATTTTTCTGCAGCTGCTCACTCCAGCAGACTGGGTTTGTTGACTGCAGAGCAGGATGGGCAAATTGCTGGGCTGAAATGTGTGCCTGAGATATGAATTAGCATCTCCTGACTACTCGTCTGCAAGGAGCAGGTATTGTCACTAACAGTGAGATATCACTTCGGTCTTCATGGACTTCACCCTTTGTACTAGAGGGAGTTTGCTCAGGCAGGCTTGGAAATGGCAAGTGCAATAAGGCAGTACTCTTTCACCTCCCAAAAGTAAGAAAGAGAGAAAGAAAGGGTTATGGTTGTGCATTCTTCCCTTCTAATTTAAGCCCATTTTGCGAAATTACCATAACGCCTTGGATATGCTGGGCTGCATCTGCTAATTGTTCTCAATTCTACTGCCTTTAAGCAACTGTGCCTTGGTCTGTGGCTCATCTGTTGTACCTTTGTTAGCAGTCTTTCTGGTTCTGTGGCACAATTCATACCTACATCAGCCTATTCACAATTTTCTCTGTGTTTCTCAGTGCTGCTACTTTCATCTTTTGTTATACTGATACAGTAATGATTGCTGCATTTCAAAGTCCTGTGCACTCTTTCTTTTCTGTCAGTCAGACTATCATTCAATTTTTAGGTAGGACAGTAGCAGAGATTAAAATCCAATTATTTTTAAAGATCACTGACAGAGCCAAGCTGTATCCTATCTCCTTTTGGAAGCAGAAGCATGAAGATTATACAACTAAATACTCCAGAAACACACAGAAGAAAAATCTTTCTTTGCTTTTGTGCTCCTTTTGTATGACTTCTCTCTTTCCCGCAGATTAATAACCTAAGTAGACACCCAAAAAATCTCAGCTCCATGACATAGGAAGATCCTCATCAGCACCAACTGAGACCTCATTGAGGCTATTCATTCTCACTTGGGGCTTTGTAGAGAGACATCGCTCTCAGAGCCAGAATCCTTGTCTTTGTGAACAGCAACATGTCAGGTAACTCACATTTGATTTTCCCACTGTTACTTTGCTGCAGGCCCTAGCCCAGCTTCCTCCTCTGCTGGTGCTTTCCTGGCAGTTCACAGGTTTGTCTCCATCAGCACAGAGCTGTACATTACAGTCAGGCCAAGATGGACAGCTCTGAGTAATTGTTTCACAGCACTCTTAAATAATTTCAAATCATGTGAAATGATGAAAAGTAATTTCAAACCATGACAGACTTTTTTGGTTTTCTGCAAGTAGACTACCTAGCAAATTTTCCTGTAGGAGTGTTTCTAGTCTCAACAGAGGATGTCTCCAGCACCCGAGAGCATCGAGAGCACCTGTCTGTTCTCAATGTCTGGATTTGCAAAAGACTTTCTGGGAAGCAGGTCAGAAACTGCCAAAATAATCTGTGCTTTCCAAAATCATGCACCAAGCTGTTTATGCTAGAGAGCAATCAAGCCATCAGCTGGTGGTAGATGGCCTCCCAAATTCCTGAACTGCTGTTTTAGACAGTGCTCCCAGGCACTGTGTTTGCTTCCCACTCTCTTCCCCTTGTTTTTGCTTCCCTGGAGGCTTCTGCTGACTCCAAAAGAGCAAATGTCTTGTGTGCAGAAACAACATGCTTGTTTCATGGAAACTATGTCCATGCTGAAGATAATACTCAATGATTTTGCCAGATCAAGACCAAAATACTGAACACCTTCAAGATCGTCATTGTCCTTGTATAATCCATATGATTGCTGATTAAATCAAGGGTATATTGCAATTATAACAAAGGTTAAAATCCCTGATTTTTGCACAAGGAAACGTGGGAGCTGAACAAGTATACAATAAGCAATGAGGAGTCAGGAATTTCCCTTGGGACTAAGTGCTCAGTTCTAAGAATATCCTTGAAAATTCTGACTTTCAGTTCCAGATTATACATCTCCAAGAAGTGTAAGTGCTGCCTGTCAACACCACAGAGCCAGCAGAAATCCTGTTTTCCCTCCTATCCTATTACTCAGCACAGGGTTAGTCATAACTGCCCAAAATAAATGTAACTTTATAAGACTTTCACTATGCCTTGCTATCCATCTCTCTGGATTATTTAATTATTTCCTTTTCTACCTTACTTGTTCTTCTTTCTGTTTACTGATTTTAAGGGAGTGTCTAGAGCTACAAGTTCATGTAAATTTAAAAAAAAATAAAACACTTCAGGCTCTTCTCTTATGTTTTTAAGTGAATCAGGAAATGCACAATTATCAAATCTAAAACAATTATCGGAAGCAAAAATCCTTACCAAGACAAAAACCCCCACCCAATTCAAACACTGCATATTATCTCTTGCTAACATCACCATTAATAATCTTTGACCATATTGGCAGAGGAAAGTAAATGGTAAAAACTCTCATCAAAGGACCAGAAGATGAAAAATAAAATCCTGGAGGTTAAACCTTGACTTTTCAGGAAGGATGTCAAAGGCAAACTGCAGTAGCTGGTCTCTTTGCTCTACTGTGTGCTCTGCAAGAGAGCACAATGCCTGACTTCAACTCCATTTCAAAACAAAAAAGACATTGTTATTTCTGTGGAATTTAAAAGACATTTCTTTTACCGTAAGAAATATAAGAATGTATTTCTTTTTATATGCAGTTTTGTATGCTCAAAATTACCATGAAAGAGAAATATGTGGGTTTTTTACCATTGTTAGTAATGAAACTTAAAGGTGTTCATTGGACACAGAACTGACATGAGTTTCACAAATGAGAAATTTGCAGGCAGGACATTGACAGATTTTCATATCCCACCTTACAGCAGCAGAGAGAGATAAATTGCTTCATTATCCTGGATATTTCTAATATTAAAAAGCAGAAAAAGCAATAATTTCAAAGCCTGGAGCAACTTTGCCTTTTTCAGCACCCTTCCATAAGACTTTCACCGTGGTTTCTGTAATATTGCTAAAGTTTCCCCACTGGGACAGCACAAGTCTGGATTAGCATTTGGGCTGAGCTCTAGATTACTACATTAAGGATGTTTCAGTGCAAAGGATTTGTTGCTACACCAACCCCTTTTTTTTTCTTTCTTTTTGACTGGCTTGGTTGTAGAAAGTTAACTTGAAAAAAACCCAACCAGACAAAAACCAACAGCTGGAATATATTCTTGAATATGTAAATTTAATTTAGTTTCACTCCAATCCTAGTCAGAGCAGCTCTCAGAGTGAGGATCTGATGGGAACAATAAGAAGCTGTATGGGAATGCATATTCCTCAGTCTACAGAGGGACAGAGAAATCGGAAATGTGTACTCTTTAAAGGTAAAACCCACAGAGAGGAGCATTACATTTACATTACTGAGGTGCCCTTTAGTTGAGATCCAAATTTATCTTACTGAATTACCACCTTTAGGCAATGTATTCTCTCTGCAGGTTGGAAAGTGCTGTTTTGTATGCCCAATATAATGTTGTTCATTTATTAATATTCATGACAATGTCAAAAAGGGATGGCACTGTTATTTTTTGACACAATTTTAGTCTTCTTCCTGTCATAGTTGGAGTCATACTGGAAAAATTGAGGTGGCACCTGGGTGTGGTTTGTTTTACTCAGTATCCAAATGCCAAATAATAAACTTTGTGTGATATCAACTTTAGGCAGCTCAACTCAGCACAACTGGCTTTTGCAAAAGGTTCTTGAAGCTTCATATCAATGCATTTTCCTTCCAGATAAACATAACATTAATGATATCTAGCAACTATCAGTGATGCAGCGTAGTGCTCTAAACATGGATCAGTATTTCAGTGCTGCAGTGACTTTGGATTTGCCTCTGAGGTGATATTGTGACAGTGTGGAACCAGAGCTCTTCCCAGAGCTCCTGTGCTGTCAAGTGGCTACCCATCCACTGCATCCATTCATCTTTTGCTACAGCATTGCCCAAGTGTGCCTACAAATAATTTGTCTGAGTGAATGGTGCCTGCTCTGGAAAAATCAGATAAAATGAGGTTATCCAGCAAGGTCTTCCCAGTTGTAAAATGAAGTCATTAATTTAGTCACCACATTAGATGATATTTTGCACTCTCTGAAATCAAGTTTCTTACCATTTTCTGTCTCAAATGTATCTAATTTAGTACTCTGGATGCTCTACCAAGTTGACAATGCCAATGCATCATTCATGCTTCATGAGCTTCACTTGGGACTGCTTTATTTCCCCAGCTTAGTTGTTTCACTAAGTGCCTTTCTAGTTGCTTCATTAAGTGACTTTCAGATCTCAGCATGGACCTAATTCTCCACCCTGCAAACTGGCCTGAGGTCAAGAAGCTGATCACTCTTTCATGTTTAAGCATTTTGTCTCTAAAGTTCTATCACAAAGAGATTTCCTCATTCTGTTATTAAAAGCAGCAACCTGATCTGGAGGTTGGCTCCCACCAGCTGCAGGGAAATTACCAGGTCCAAAGTCACAGACTTAAGTGATGGCTGCAAGAACTGAAGCCCCTGTATCCAGCCCCACAGTGTTGGATGAAACCCCACAAACCTCTGCTTGGCATCTCTGAGTTGATATAATGAAGTTTTATTATTTGGCATTTGGATACTGAGTAAAACAAGCAAAAGTGTCTCGTTATCCTTCCCCACCCTGACAATAATAACCTTGCTCAGGAGGAAGCTTGCTTGTGCTTGAGACACAGGAGACAAAATCTTGCAATCCCATTCATTCTTTTATCTCTCCATGACTTGAATACACTAAAATGCCAAGTGATTAAAATGAGGAGTATGAGGGAAAGATTGTTTAAGGTGACTGAAAAATTATCAACCCCCAACAACTTCTCTTAAATTCTGTCTTAGAAATGGCATCTTATCCTCTCCACAGCCGCAGTTCTCCAGAGCTTGCTGGGAAAAATCGTGTAGTAGCAAAAAGGTAACTAAAGCCTTGCAACAGAAGACTGAAACAAAGAGAGACATGGAATTACTCTGATAATTTAGCCATCCAAATACTTAAGACTAAAATACCAACAGGAAAATTCTATAAACCCCTGAGAAAACACAAGTGGTGAGATAGAAGATGACAATTTAGCATGATCAAGGATTAGACTGTTCCCTGGAGCAATCAAAGAAGGCCAGAACTTCCCTGTTCTATTGGCTCCTGCCTTACTGGCAGACTTGTGAGGGTGAGAAAGGGATGTTGCATCACTCTTAGGCTGCTCAATGATTATCATTCACCTCAAAAAAATATTCAGGGGGTTGTAGAGTGGTGGCATATAGGTGCCAGAGACTGAAAACCTGAACTGCCCCCATCATCTTGTCATGTGGCATTGTGCACAATCAGTTGGTGCCTTGGGTGATGCCTTCCAAATTTGTCCTTCAGTAGTGAAGGGCTTGAACAGAAGAGCTCTTCAACATTCCTTCCCTTGGTTTGGCTCAAAAGGTCCTTTTGTATCTCATTCACACACTGCTTTCCGTTGCCTATGGACAGGCTAGACTGGGAATCACTCCTTCCATTCTGGAGGAACTGCTGGTATTTTATCATTTTTTGAAATAATGTCTTGGAAAGCTGACATATTTTGTTTTAACATTTTTTGACTGAAATGAACAATGTTGATGTTCCCAAATTAGAATGTTTGTCTTGCTGAACTCAGTTGAAGTTCCATTTGAAGTCAATTCAAAATGAGCATACCTGTGCCAGTGGTGCAGCAGGCTCCTGGCTTGCCACTCGCTTTGGGATGAAGCTGCAGTGACCTCGGGGAAGTTCAGGGTGGGATAAAGGAGCTTGGCCTGTAATGGAGCATGAGAAATAAGTCATGTGAATTTTGACATAATAAGATTTGAAGGGTTCAAGTAGAACATGTTTCTGAATAGGTGATTATGTCCTGCAGTCATTCTGTCTCACAGAAAGGATGTACTGGCATGACAGGGCACAAGAACGGGACATTCCTACCCAGAGAGGAGCAGTGCTGAGTCTCTAACACTGAAAGTGGTTGTGGCAGGTCAGCATGAGTTTTATTTCAAAAGCAATCCACAGCAAACTTTAAGGAAGAGAACACAAGTTCATGGTGTGCAAGAAAAAAAGAAAAGCACCAATCCTGAGCCTGCTTTTCAGTGTCTGTTATTAGGTGTGAGGGCAAAAAACCAGCTTGCAGACAACAGGAGAGTGGCTGACTAGATATCTGCTTCTCCCAGGTCCTTCTCCTTCAGCTTCTGGACAAATTGACTCAACATACTCAGGCTCTGGGTAGGGTACTAAAATATTAACTCCCTCTTTCTTGCTCCCCTTCCCCTTAAGGTAATTCCTTCTCACTTGATGTAATTTTATCTTTTTCCAGGGAAAATTATTCTTTATTGAGACTAAAGGAGGGGAAAGGTGGAATAAAGTGTTAATGTGACTAGAGGGGTTGGGGGATGTAACAGCTCACTTTCTTGAATACTGATGCTATTGTGGGTTCTGTATTTTCTGTGACAGGGCTGCTCAGCATGCATGACTTTGGTTAATAACTTGTCCAAATCAGTATCAAAGACTCAGTACCCTGAGTACGAAATACTCTATTTTTCTCCCATTCCAAATGCAAAAACAGTGTCTGAGATTTCTTGTAGATATTTTCATGCCACTTGCATGACATTTTGAAAGCGTAATTTTTGAGATTTTGAAAACCAGGTAGCCAGGGATTTCACACTGTGAAATTTCTTCCTTGATCCCAACCCCTAGGACATCTAAGGTGTTTAGCACCCAGTCCAAAAGTTTACCTATAATGATACGTCAAAAATTTTGCTCATGGAGTGGTTCAGAGCATTTACCCAGAGAGAAACAACTCCTATTGGATGCTTCATAAGAGAAACCAAAAGTAATATCAAATCTGTTTTTGCTTAAAGTAGAGAATACCTCAGAAAAAGATTTCCAATTCTGTCACCACACTGTTCATGGATGATTGTTAAAAACCCTGGATTCCAGCACTTTCCTGTACAGATTGTAACTACTTTGTCAGAAAGCCTGAAGTATGTCAAGTGCATCATCACAGATGGGAAATAAGGGATAACTGATGGCACAATTTGCTCCAAAAAAAAAAAATCCCACCCCACCCACCCAAGAAAAAAAACCCCAAAACAACCAAAAAACCCCCCAATAGCAACAACAAACACTAAAAAACCAAACCAACCAGAAAACAGCTTCAAATTTTCTAGACATCTTTTGCTGAGAAACACACTGCTCATTGCTCTCCCTGTGCTCAGCACAGAGCTCAAAGCATTCACCTCATTGAACACCAGAAATGGTTTGTCCTTTACCTTCAAGATGAAGTGGACATCAAGCTAAAAAAGGGCATTTCCCGAAATCAAGAATCACCTAGTGAAGTTCAAGGCTGTGGGAAGCCCACCTTGTCATGGCGTGGACATAGGTCCTCTGAGGACTTGGAAAAGAAGCAATGAGAGGAGGACAAGAAGTTGAGAGAGAAGGCAAAATTCTCCAAGATAACTAGTCAGGGTAAATCAACTAATTCTGAGCAAAATAAAGCACCTGAGCTCTACAGAGTATGTCAATTCCTTGTATTACTGTCAGAGCAGAAAGCATTCCATGTTTCAGCATGCACTGTTCATAAGAAAGTTGTGCCATCTTGTGGGAAAATGTGGAAAATATCAAACCATACCTTCACATGCATTATGCAAAATGAAGGACGGGTGCCTCCATGATCAGATATTTGAGGGAATATTCAAATATTGCCATGCAAAGGTCACTATGCAAGGGGAAGTCTCCAGCCTGAGCACTGAAGGACATAAACCTTCAAAACTTCCTGATCTAAAGACTTATGTGGGCTTTGTACTTCTAAGACTGAGAAGACAAACTCAACCAGATAATTTATTACTGAAAAGTGCCAGTCTGGGAGACTTTTCCCAGCCAGCTGTGAACGTCCACAGCAGGCTAATTCTTACCCAAAATAAATCAGCATAGCCCAGCTAACTCATACCATCCTAATATGGAACCTTTTTAAGAAAAGAATACGCAGGTTGATCAGGAGAGACAGCAATGAAAATTAAGGCAAAAGAAGAATATCAGAACTGGCAGAAGAGAAGTTGTATCATCACAGCATCGGTCTCTGCGATTCTTGGCCAAGAGCAAGCCCACGAGACTTCATATCCCAGAGAATCCTGTCATACTAGGAGTAAAAATGAAACCTAGATAATAGCAACAAATGTCTTGGTCAGAGTTCAAACACTCTACAGCTAATCCTTGGATTATTTATACAGTTTGGAACAGTGATGCTTTTCAAATAGACATTTGGACATGAATATTACTGGACTGCTGCTGCTCAGGAATCCTGCTGCAAGAGGCATCTTGGGAGAGAAAAGAGAGAAAAGGGACTTGAATCTGTGGGGCCAGGGCACAGTGGCAGAGAAGAAAGGTGGGGGAAGCTGCCCACTCTCTTAGAAAAGAACAGGTAGTACAAACCTGTGGCAGAAGAGGGCTGTGCTGTATCCTTTCCCTCTCCAGGAGAGAAAGTGCTTGGAGTGCTTTCCCACTGTTCTAGCCTGCCCCTGGCCCTGATGTTGTGGGGAGAGCTCAAAGCCTCCTCTTAGCCCCTCTGCTCACAGCTGCTTCAATAATTGTAGCACACTGCTTCTAGAGGATGAAGTTAATGAGCTCTGTACAGCCCAGGCTGCTCAAGCTGCTCAAGCTTCACAGCTGGGCTTGCCCTTTGACAGGAAAAAGTGCCAGATGTGTCTTATTAGCTGCACTGCTTTCCCACAGCCATTTCAATAAGGCAAAATAGGAAAGAAAATTCTTGAATGCAAAAGAAGAAAACAAACAAGAACACAGGTCAGGACAAGATGTGTTGCCATAAAATCATATTTGGGACACACATGCTTTAAATCTAAAAGCAACTGAGAGATGCTAGACAGTGGAAGGAGAAAGGATATTAAAAAATAAAAAAAAGACTGTCGGAAGTCTTAATAAGCAACAAAAAAGGATGTCTGAAAACTTATGGGTTTTTGCTGCTTGGAAAGCTTCCCTTTTTCTTAACAGTCCCTTGAGATATAAGTGTTCAATAGCAGGGAGAAAATTTTTAGTCTGGTCTGTTATTTTTACAGTAAGAATAAGGACAGTACAAAATAAGGTCAAACATCAAAACAAACAGAAAGTTCATGTGATATGTCCAGAATGTTGACAGAAGCTATTTTAAGTGAGTGTAGGTCCATGGAGTAGGGCAAGACTCAATGTGCTGAACTTTAAGCTTTAACCTAAGTTGGAGATTCAGTGCATTCTGTTCCCTGGAAGTCAATATAGAGAGAGGGGCTACAAAGAGAGAAGCTAAGGATCTCTCCTCAATGTTTGAATTTTGGCAGATTGAACCAGGACTGCTGTGGTCATATTCACGTTGGGGATGTTTGGTTCAGGATACCAGACTCACATGTGCTGGTTTTGGCTGGAATAAGAGTCAGTGTTCTCCAGAGTAGCTGGTTTGGGGCTGTGTTTTGGATTTGTGCTGGAAACAGTGTCAATAACTCAGGGATGTTTTGGTTATTGCTGAGCAGAATTTACACAAAGACCTTTCTGCCTCTCTCATCACCCCACCAATGAGGGGGCTGGGGGAGCACAAGGAGTTGGGAGGGGACAGAGCTGGGACAGCTGATCCCAGTTGGCCAAAGGGATACCCCAGACCAAATGGTGTCATGAAGTGAGCCTGGACAGAGCGCTGAGTAGCCACAATAATATTGTCCCTAGGCTGGCTCAGGCAGAGATAGCTCTGAAGGTTTTGGGGTTTTTTGCAGAGCATCTCCTTTGCCTGGGGTTGCTAGGAAGCACAGAGAATGACAAACATCACTCACACCATTGTCTCAACTTGACCAAAGCTGTTGTCCAGCACCCTGCCTTGTGGCACGCAGCATTACCCACTGGCACGCAGACTAAGCAGAGCCAGCCTTGGCAACAAGGCTCTTGACACCTGCAGCCTTAATACTCAGGGAAACCACAAAGGCTGCTGGTTTTGCTGGTGCAGGAGAATGTCAGCCTGTACCAGCATCAAGTCCTTCGCAGCAAAGTGCAGCAGGGATTTGTTAAACCAGACAGAAGGGAAAATGAGCCACAAAGGTGGGATCTGGCCCTGATACCAAGAAGAGAGAAAGAGAGAGAGAATTAGCAAGGAGTCAGCTCCAGCACCATGCTGCATAAGGCTTTTTTGCATGTGAAGATGGATTATGTAAAGCTATCCCAAACACATCATGCATTGGTGAGCTTCACTCAGGAAGGCTCAGGCTTTTAGCTTTATTAATTGGGGCTTCCTCTGATGACAACATCAACTCTGCTGAAGGAAGTAGGACTGTATTTGAGGAAAGACCTAATCAGGCCAGTAGCAACTACGTATTCCCACTGCTGAATGGCCTCTTTGTCAATTCAGCACAGATGTTTGATTGTATCCTGGTTGCTTGGCTTCCTTTTTATGTACAGCCTTACTAGTGTGATTTTAAAAAATTGCAATAACTGTCTTCCATATTTGCTTTAAATTCCTCCTTGTTGGTTTTGACTTTTCAAAAAATATAACTACATATGAGTTTTGACTGAGGAACCTTTTTAATTTATATAGTCTCTGACTAAAACAAGATACTGGGATCGTTCACTGTGCTTTGAGAGCCATGATGGGTGCTGGGAAACAGAATGAAAGGTCTTTGAAGGAAAAAGAATATTTACAGGTTGAGAAGCCACAGTTCATCCCACAGCATAAGCTGTCATGGGCCACTAGTTGATGTTCACTGACTACATCATGTATCTCTCATTCTTTGTTTCTCCTGGCAATAGACGTTCTACTGGCCCCTTTCCCAGTCCAAGCTATTCAACTTGAGACAGTGCCAAACCATCAGATTTGATCCAATTTTAAACTCCCAAAGCTTGGGATAAGGTTTTACTCTCATATCTTGTTATAAGGTTGCTTCTCATAACAAAATCACTCCTTTCAAATATTCAGAATATAAAAATTGTTGCTGTCAAATCCACATATTACATTATTTCAATTATTTTCCTTTAGTTTTTCAGTCTAGCTCATGAAGAATTCACACATAAGTCTACTGATACTTGCCTCTTCTGACTTTCAGCTGGATTTATTGTTTCATTTCCTTCAGAGTCTTGGAAACTTCCAGCCATATGATTTTTAACAGGCTCACTTCTAAGGCAGCCCATCTCCTCTCCCTGCCCCATCTCTCTAGGAAAACTACCCTCTACTCTTTCTAGGGATAAGTTCTGCTTGAATATCTGGTTGTTTAAAAAACCCAACCAAACAAAAGAAAACAAACCAAAAAAACTCTAACTGCAGCTATTTTACATGGGCTACACTGTTTTCCCCCTTTCACAGCCATTCACTGCGCTGAAGGAGTGAGGGTAGAGCCTCATAACCCATGGTGACAGTGTGAGGGAGCCAATGAAGGTCCCAGAAAGGTGGGTAAAGGTGTGCTACTCTCCACCTTAGGCTAGTAACACAAGAAGATGAAGGATGAAGTTATCATATGGTTTAAAACCAGTTCATTGAGATTTTAAATCCAAACTCCAAAACCCTGGCTGGCAATTTTTCATAATTTTTACTGTCTTCCAAAAAAGAAAGTATGTGACCTTATTTCAGCTCCTGGAAGTTTTCACCAGTCCCAGCACACTGTGTAAGAGAGCTTCTCCCTGTTCTGCACTGGTGATGGCATCTGTTTTCTGAAGCTGGATCTAGGTGGTGCTAGGCTGTGTTATGGATGAATTGCACAGGCACTTTTCAGTCTGTGTCCATTAAACCACATCATTTTTAAGAAGTAGACCTGTCATGGGTTAGCAGTATTTTTTTTGGCTGAAGTTTCCCAGACTGTCTTGAGAATTTAGTCTTGCCAGATATTGTTATCCTGATCAGTGAAACTTTTCACTGCACTTATTTCCCTCTGCAAAGCAAGCAAGCTCAGGCCAGTGTATTTCCAAAGACTGGATGTTATGTAGGATTTGTGCCGAAAAATCTGTGCTGGATTTATGTGTCATATGAACACTTCCATGATTCCATGTACCCACACTTAAACCTTTGTGCTATTTAGGGCCATTCTGTGCTGTTCCCCAGACATCTTGCAGACACCATAGATTACAGTATTTCCTTTATGTTCTCCTATCAAGAGATACCCTCCATACCAATTTTCTTGTTTGCTGATTAGACTTTTTAAAATCTGGATCCATGTTTCTTCCACATGCTGATTCTTTGAGCCAGATCCATCTACAGACAAGTAGAGGAAAGAAGAAAGGCTGCACAGTAGTGCTGCAGTTTTTCCCCTACAAGGCCCTAGGATGATTAAAGCTGATGGTAGAGCACTCTCCTTCTTTGTCTCAGCACTCAGAGAAAGTCAGTGCTCTCAAGTTTCACTTTTCTCTTTCTATGGCCTTTGTTCCCATTACAAGCCATGATAAAATTTATTTTGCTTATACAGAGATAACATTACATCTTCTCACCCTAAAGCTGGTCTCCTGAACTTATGTTCCTTACTGTTTTCACATGTGCAATCCCCCAATTCCAGTGCAATGCCAGTGCCCTGGGTGTTCAGTCTGTGGGATCAAAGACTAAGAGAGTCACAAGTTGTGTGATAAACAAGAGCATCAAAACTGTTTACACTACTTCAGGCTGAACTTCTTGTGTTGTGTGATATGTAAACATGCAGAGGAAGACCAAAAATAGTTTTTGAAAGGCCTTCTCTTGGTTGAGAAAAAACCACAAGATTTTAAAGGTCCAAGACTGCAAAAGGATGTAGATGTGGAAATTTAGGTAAATATCAAATTTATGGCCTGATAATCTGCTGCTGGTTTGAAGACACTCCAGCACATTTTCTCCCCACAAAGTTGTTAAGGTACGTCCTGCACAGTAGGTGTAGTCAGTTCTTTCTGATACAGGTGTGATTTTGCTTGGACTCTCTGAACCATCCCAGGACTAGAGAAAGGTGGCAAACCTTATTCCCCCTTTGATTTAAAGGGGGAAAAGTGAATCAGCTGAGGAAAAATAAAGGATTTTCTGACTGAATCCTTTGGATTACTTTGTAAAGGAATAACTATCTCATCAAATTTGCCTTAGGACCTGTGTGAAAATATAAGCCTTCAGTTAGAAAAGACAAGTCTCCAGGTCCTAACTCCAGGATTGATTCTTTTTAACAGATTAAAATCCTGATTCCCATCCTTTGGTATTTGGCTGAGAACAAGGTTTTTCTGCCTTTGAGAGGAAGGCCACATGCCATCAATCGCCTGTGTCACTGCACTGCTGTTGTGCCTGGGACAGGATGGGGCTTTTCACCCAGCCCCACAAAAATTGTCCAGCTCTTGTGCAATAAACCCGACTCTTCCCAGAAGTGTTGCTCTTTGACATGCATTCAATAATCAATCAGTCCTCACTTTGAGGGTTTATTTATAACACATTAGCAAGTGTATTTTTATTTGGTTTACAATTAATTATTTATTGGTTTTCTATTTCATTCCTGAGGGGGTGAAGTTTTTTATTTTATCATGGCTTAGTGTCACTGAGCAACTGCTATTGTTGAAAACCTTATTAAAAGTATTTTCATATCTTTCTGCCTTTATTTATAACAATACTAACTGAATACTAACAGTTAATAAGTCAATATCTACTTACTGCTAAGGGCTGCTTTTTATTGTTGCTTTTTGAACTGCAGCCAGGTTAGTAAACCACATTTAATATCCATTCCCTAGTGTCCTGATCTCAGCAGGTAGGGAGAGTGAGAAACACCTGCCTCAGAGAACTCAAATCTTTCACACTATTTGCAGACTAACACAGACTTGGCAACGAGCACTTGTAGCAGTAAGAGGAAGCTGGGGTGGTTTTGGGTGAGAAAGGAGAAAGGGCTTGTTATCAGTGAACAAGGCAAGCTGCTGAGAAATGTGTGTGGGTTGGGGATTTTTTGGTTCTTTGTTTTTAAGAGGAAGCAGATGTAAAGTTCAAATATTAATTTCCAGCCTAATCCGTGCCTGGCAGAGAGGTTTCAGGCTCCTTGCCTGGTTTATTGCCCTGCTCTATGAAACCTTACTGTTGCTGCTGTTCCTGGGAGAAAGGGGAAGAGTCACCCTATGTGCTTCCCTGGCAGGGTGGAGCTGCTGTCCTGCAATGGCGCAGTACCTGGCACCAAGTGTGACACCTTCAGAACAAGGAACTCTTGGCACAGCAATCCATGGAGATGGCACATTAAATCCTGTTAACACTGCTTCTTGAGGAGCAGAGTGAGCTCAGATCTCCTCTGCTGCTGCAGTTTAGACCAGCACTTTTATGCTGCAAGTGGGAGGGATGCTTTTGTGATCATGTGAAGTCCCAGCAGGAGGAAGGGAAAATGTGACAGAGAGTAATCCTCTGCTAAGGAGCTTGCAATTTAAATACAAGCCCATTGTTTCAGGATTTAAAGAGATTAGTTCCATGTAACCTGGACACTGGGCAGGCTAACTCTGGCCTGCCTGGTCACCGTTCCCAGCCATAACCTCACTTAAATGACCTTGTGTGGAGGGGAGGCACCACAGTTGTTTTTTGCTCTCTGACAGGTCTGTGCATTGCAGTCCTTGTACTATCAGCTAAAGTTATCTCAGCAGCTCCAGCTCAGGCTGAAAAATGCTCTTCTCTTCCCTCCAACAGCACTGAGATTTTCCGTAGGCAAATGGCTCTCCAGACTCTGTCCTTAGCTGATACTCCAGGCCCTGCAATTTGCTGCTTTTTTGGAGAGCACAGCTCCTTCAGGCTGCCTTTGGGTCACAACAGGTCACTGCATAAACTGGGCCCTCCTCATCCTCTCAACAAGATTCTCCAGCTTCAGGGCTTCTTTGAGGACTGATCTCAGTACTGGCAGAGCAGATGTCTAGCTGGAGTTTGGTACCTGAAAATAGACTATCAGCCTGCAGTTATCCACACACACTGACGCAGCCAAGTTGCTTCCAGGGAACTTTTCCATAGCACCACATTTTTCCAGCTTATTCCTTTCCTATCCCCCATTAAGGCATATTCCCACTTCTCTCTTTCAGTCTTTTATAACTTTACCAACCAAAACCAATGCACAGTATTAAAAATTGTCACACTCGGGTTATTCCATGTTTATCAAGGTAAAAGTAGATCTATTTCCTTTTATAAATAAAAAACATCACTCTCTTGACTACCACTATTATCCTGTTTAGAGGGTGGCTATGCTTAAGTAAGAGTTTCTGTCAATCATGGTATCCTAGAAACTATTCTTATATAAACCATCAAGTACCATTTCCATATGAAGCTTAGAAGTATTCTTTTCTGTATGTGAAAATTAGAATATTTTTCTGTTCCAGCATTTTTTATCCAGACACTGGGCTTTTAAGGTTTGTTCACTCCCATCTTGGGGTGACTTGATGTTGTATTCCCTATCGCTGCACTATGCCCAGAAATTAGTACATATGGCTTTCTATGCTTTTAAACTGAGCCTGAGCAGAGACAGGAAAAAAACCCTCAAGGACACAGACAGAGATAACACACTCCGGTTCTCTGCATTTTTTTTTTGGCTTCTGCGTTCTGCTGCTGGAGAGAGGAGCGGGGAAGCACCCTGCTTGCTGGTTCAGCCAATTTTTCGGGGGGTTTTTTCCCTCCAGAGAGTTGAACTTTGTTTTTTCTGGGATTTTGGATTTTTTTCCCTTTTTCTGCTGGACTGCTTCAGTATCAGAACACATCAGGAGGACTTTCCA
This sequence comes from Corvus kubaryi, assembly GCF_017639235.1. Classification (NCBI taxonomy): domain Eukaryota; kingdom Metazoa; phylum Chordata; class Aves; order Passeriformes; family Corvidae; genus Corvus; species Corvus kubaryi. Next base: position 90,981 of record NW_024581700.1, read on the forward strand.
CTGAGCACAGAGGGCCTGGCCCTGGGCAAAGCCCCAGCTCCGAGGAGGAGGGAGACCTAAGGGAGGATTCTAATATTTTCCCAGGTTTTTCTCCACAGCGAGAGATTTTATTATTTAGCAGTATTATCTTTTTCCCATGTGTTTTTTAAATAAATAGTTTTTATCTCTTTCACTTTCCTTCAAGGAAAAAGTTTCTTTTTTCCCAAACCTGGTGGGGGAGAGGTAGTTTGTAACCTGCCTTCTCTCAGAGGATGTATTTCTGAATTTGGCCAAACCAGCACAACTCTGTAACAGGTGGAGGCAGTGCTCTGTAGTTACCTTCCCATTAAATTACTCATTTTGAGTTCGGGTAATCAATCAGGAAAACGCAGCAAGCGAAATAACGGCGTTTCAATTAAAAGAGTGGCGAGGTTCCCTGCTTTATGAGGTTTTGTAACATAATTACCAGCATGTATATCAGCAGCGCTTCAATGTTCTAGGTGAATCTGCTTCAACAAGAGGGTTGATGATCCCCAGATGTCTCTTCAACCCCAACCATTAATGATTCTGTGATACGGCAATACAGCAATTCATGTAACAATCAATTCAGTGAATTACTTTTATAAGTATAAAATAAATTACTAAGTACTTCAGTTCTTTCTTGCACAGAATGGAGATGTTATATTTGGTTTTGTGTAAAAGGGTCACATTGGACTTCCCAGTATAAAAGTCCAAAGATAATTGGACCAATTGCATTGTGTTTGGATAATTACTTGAAATCAAGGACCTGTAAAGAACACATTTATTTCCAGCTTTATACCACCTTCATTTTCAGTGCTGTTTGAAGAGGACAGGTACAACAACAAACATTTTGATAGCCACTTCAAGATCACAAGAGGTGGCCAATATTATTATTCCGGTGGGTCTTACAGATGCTTAACAGCACATAGACGATATTAATATCTTCTTTCATTTCATTGCTTCACTTACTGAAGCAAGAGCTTTATGAGAATTTGTTATTGTTGTCACTGACCTTTCCTCCCGAAAACATTTACTACCAGATTCACCATCGCTATTTCTTTCAATGGCATCTATGTTTAAGGAAAAACAAATCTTTTATTTATTCTCTTTATAGCTTAATCTTTTTTTTTTCCCCTCTGTTATTATTTTGACTTAAAAGGCTTTTAAAAATGATTAGTAAACCATGCCTGTGAAATGTACCATCTGGGAGCAGAAACAGACCCAGAATGCAAATGAGTCTTGCAAGAGAAATATTTTCCAAGAAAAGAGGCCCAAAAAGAAGGAGATTTTTAAAATTTTTCATTTATTTCATTCTACCACATCAAATATGGCTTCCACTAAATGACAGAGAGGAAGGAGAACTAGAGAAGGCCCTACACTAGTGAAAGACAAATAGCTTTTTATACTGTGTAATTTATGCTTGGGGTTACAATGCAGGAAATACTTAAGCCTGCTGTGATTCAAGGTTCATATGAAAACAAGCAAGTCCTCTGATTTAAAAGGAAATGAATCACTTCAATCTCAGGTTATCAAGTGTGGCAGTGATGGGACAATTCTCTCCTTGTTTCTGCATTTATGATGTTTCTTTTATATCACTATAAAGGTGTATGTTCCACTATCAACACGAGAGTATGTGGCAGGCAACAATAATAATCTTGGAACACAGATGGGTTATAGGGAAAAAATGGCCTCACATGAAACTGGCTATTACATCCCAAATTTCCATCAAATTCTTCAGCATCTGAGACACCCCTTAAGAGGGCCCACACTTAATGCATTATCATAACCTAGACATATTACAGTCTGAGAGCTCTGAAAATGCTTTTTACCCCTGTGTTCAGCAATTGCTGATATTGCTGAAAAGCAGCCACCCCTGACATGAAGCACCAAGGCCATTTTGTGCTGTAAAACAGCACATCTGTTGAGTGGTTGGAAAGGATAGTGAAGACTTGCTGTCATGGAATAGCTCCACACAGTGCAGTTAGCCTAGGAATGATTGTAATTAAAAGCACTGATTTACCCTGTCGAAAATAATTAAAGTGCTCGGTTTCGGTCTTATGACTGCTGCTGTCATGCACTGTCATGAGAAGAGTGCCTTTAAATAGCTCATGACACTTCCTTGTTAGCACTATTTCCAGAATCCATGCTTCCCATGTTTCAGAAGGATCCTTCTCAGAAACATAGATGTGAATCATTATCTCTTCGAGGTACACAATGATACAAGGGCATTTCCCATGTAGGGAGTATTTATCTAGGAAATGTATTTGTGCTTCTTTGTGCTCATGCAATTCTTCTGGAATACAACGGTGTATTTGTACAATCAAAAGCTTTACCAACTACATCAACAACTAAAAAGTCCAAAAAAAAAGGATGTGGAACCTGACAGTTTAGACAATCTAAGTTGGATCTCTTCACACCATTCTATGAGGTCACAGAATCATGGAAAAATTCAGTCCAGAAGGAACTCTGAGAGGTCATCTGGTCTGTTCTCTTCCTCAAAATAGGGATACTTTCAAAGTTAAGTCCAAGGAATGCAGGAAGCATTAAACATCTCAGATATAACTACTGGAACTAGAACCAAGAAACATCTACTGTTGAAGGTCTTATAAAAAGGAAAACCAAAAGCATCTTGGAAGGAAAGTGAAGTTATCTGGTGGTTTGAAAGGAGCCACTCAGCTACTGGGTGTGCCATTTGATTCAAACCGGGGTTCTCCCCCAGGATGCCAGTCAAGCTGTTCCATGTGGAAATGAGCCTCTGGGTCCTGACACAAATTCCCTTGCTGTTAAACCAAAAAACATAGAAAGTCCCTAGATGTCAAAATTTCTCTTCGCCCATTCTTTGGCCCATAAGTGATGTCTCTTATACTGGGAATTGTGTCAGACAGCCAGTACTCACTCAGAAGAATGAATGAACCGTGGAAAGAGTTATATGAGACTGGGTCTTCAGCCCAGCATGACAAAAGATCTTCTCATGATACAATGTGCCTTTTTCCTAGCTCAAAAGTGAACCATACACAGGTGGGTTAACTGCTTCTTACAAAGGTTTTGTGAGCCTTGAAGGCAGTAATAACACAGCTTCACCATGATTCTTATATAGATATGAAGCATCTTGAGGCATAAAAATCTAAATTACCCATCTTAGTTTGCCAGGAATACATGATCAATTATTTGTCTGCTTCAGTGGTGTTAGTAATTTCAAAGCGGTAAGTAAAAAGAAAATGCTCTTTGTGTGTGTACTGCTCAATTATAAAACGAGTTAATGAACCTGAGAGAATAAACATAAGACATTTACAAATGAAGGTAGAAATCAGAAAAGCACCAAGTGCAATCATTGCTGCCATTTCTCTGCTGAACCATTTTAAGCTTAACTTGCCTGTATTTGAGTCAGCAATCAAAGCAAACATTAAAACACCTGAGAGTTAAATTATCTAATAAATCCACACAAATTCAGCCCTTTGCTTGCCTACAGGAGCTTGTCTTTAAGACAAATCCATAACAGTTTCTTCCTGGAACAGTCCTAGGAGTCTTCATTTAGACATTTTTTTACTAGAAACACTTGGCAACCTTGGGTTAAAGATAATGGGCAAAAACTGAGAATGCTCTTTTTTTTTTTTAATGCTCTTTTTTTAAAAAGGGTGCCATTTTTTTATCATTTTATTCTTTCCTGTGTGGCTTCAGATTAAAACACTGATGTCTTGATAATGAGACACTGTTTTATGAGATACATTAATCTCAGCTGCACCTTCTGAAAGTCCAGCCATGGTGGTTAAAGCCTGGTGTGCTTTGCAACACAGGTGTGAGCTATTATACAAATGCAGTGGCAGAGCCAAAGGCACAGAGTATGAATTCCTGTGAACTCAGCAGGTTTTGTGGTACTGAGTACATTCTTTCATTGGATTACTGTGAAGGGTACCTTACCTGTGCCCATTCGCTCACATAACTGTGCTCTGAGTCTTGGTGATCTCTTTATCTTTTCATTTCAAACACCCATAGGGCTATGTAAGTTCCATTTAAGCTGTGATTTCCATAATTTTCAGAAAGGCTGAAAGCCTTTTCATGGTGACACATGTTTGGCATGTATGAGTTTAGGTATGGCCGGAGATTTTGAGGTAGATGATATGTTCCTGGTATCTTCAGAATCATAGAATCACAGAATGGTTTGATTTGGAAGGGACCTTAAATATAATCCAATTCCTGCCATGGGAATGGACACCTGCCACTAGACCAAGTTTCTCAAAGACCCATCCATCCTGGCCTTCAGCCCTTCCAGGGATGGGGCATCCATAGCTTCTCTGGGCAACTGGTTCCATTGTCTCTCACCACCCTCATTCATGAAGAAATGCTTTAATGCTGTTTCATTTTGTCAAGAACTTCAGGTTACCTGGAGGATGTGTAGAGCAGCTGTAACAATGAGGACAATGAATTTTGGAACAAATGTAGAAAAGACTTGTCAAATTCACCATAAATTTGCATCATTTACCAAGATGGGACAGCCTCCCGAAGGTATAAGTCAGCCACATCATTAAATGCTCATTGGAGCAACCTGGAATTGATTGGATCCAAACCTCTGACTGATGCTTTGCCGTAGATCAGCTTGTACAACTTACACAGCTCCTTTTGATGTTTGATAGGATGGTTAAATTCCAAGCATGAAGATGGCCCCACCCAAAAATGCCACCTCCTGCCACTCAGTAGATTGTCAGGATGTGTGGACAGTTCCTGGGAGCAGTGGGGTACAAAGCAGGGATGTGTGGCTGTGTCGGCAGTGCTCACACACTGATATTTCGTACACCTAATACCTGGTTTCATGGCAGTGTGGAGGGCATCCTAAAATATGGAATGTTCCAGCAATTAGTATGTGTGATCCAACTGCAAAGTACCATGAGCCAGTTGGAAATGTAATATTATTCAATTAAGAATGGAAGCACTTTAGTATTATTTAAAGTTCAGTCTTTTTAATTACTTGCTTTTTAGCTCTTTTTAGATGATTATTATTTCCTTTTATTTCAGAACAGATTTAGGCTTCAAAAGTCTTAACAAATTGCATCTATATCCAAATCTACATTTTTATTTCTGTATTCATCCAACCACAAGGAATGTAAAGTAATTCCCTGTTTCCTTCAAATGTTTATAAAATAAATCATATGAATCTTCTGATTAAGCAGAACAGATTTCTTGTGGTTCAATATCCAGCATATGGATCATGTTTCATGATAGAGAAAATACTTAGTATTAAGCAATTTCACATTTTAATTACGGTATTTTTTAGAAATACTCTTTAAAAAGCTTTTTCATGTTTTGAAAAAGTACATTTATGGTGGTGTTCAAAATAATAATTCAAATAGCATTTCTAATTTTCATTTTTTTCCTCGTGGATTCAAACTCATGCCTTTAAAGTTACTTGAACTTTGAAATAGGAGGAACACAACTTGCTCCTCCTATTTCAACATGAAGTTAGAAAAATCTTGGTACAAAAACTGAAACAAAGTTTAAGGAAGTCCTAAAGTCTGGAGCTATCAGAAAGTGGGAAATGCAGCTTTCAAATTAAATGTGAACCTCTAAATTTGAAGTCCAACTTATTTCTTCAATTTCATCAGAATTTGAAAAGTTAAATTTAAAAAAAAAAAAGAGAAGGATGAAATGTTCATTACTTTTTTTCTCCATTTTTGGGTGATTGTAAAGTAGATCTGGTTCTGTCAGAGCAGAGACTTGGCTCACCGGGCTCAGTTGTGCTGCGTTCCAGGGCTCCCAGCCCCACACTGGGCTGGTGGGGACAGGAGAGGCCACAGCCCCATGGCCACCGGGCAGTCCCCAGGGCCACCAAGGCCCAGTCCCACGCCCTGTGTCATTCCTTTGCCCTCTTTGGGCAGCAGCCACCCATCGTAGTGAGGCATGCAACAGATATAATCCCAGCTCAGGGTTTGCTCACTTGAGTTACAGTATTTCCTTTCCACCTCACAGCCTGAGATTTGTTTCACAAATTTTTCACCATGTACATTAATGTCTTATTTCTCGACCTCTTCCAGTGCTTCTTCAAATACTGATCTGTACTCAACAGGTATTTTCTTTCTTTTGACTATATATGTAGCCCTCACATAGTTACAGATACTGTTAGAAGGGCTTTTACCCTGCAGGCGGTATTTTAGTCTTGAAATCAGTCATATATTGAATTTTCCCCTTCAGGAGGAAAGGAATTCCATGCAATGGTGGGACAAGACATCTTAAATACAAAAATAGGTCCAATCCCAGGCTAGTGGTCATAAAGCTGTAAAGAATATGACATCAATTTTCTCATGACAATTTAAACCAAATGCAACAAGCATTCAACAAACAACAACATACCTTCCTAGCTAGCACAGACACCAAAAATGAATGGTGTCATTTTCTCACCACAAACAGCTTATTAAAAAAAAAAAAGGAAAAAAATCTATATAATGCTTCCTTGTAAAGAACAAACAGTTCATTTAAATAGGATTCATAACTTTCGTGCCAAGTTTGAGAACCTAGAAAATTAATCTCTGTGTGGGTGGAAGAAGAGCACTTTTTTCCTTGACTAAACACAACTTTCCTCATTTTAAAAAAGGTCCCTCCAAACCACAGTGGAATTTCTGCCTGTGGTGTCCCAGGTGGCAGGGGGAACACATCAAATGTGTTTCCTTTCCAGGAGTTACTGAGGCAGCAGAGCACCTGTGCACAGAGAGCTTCTGTTTCTCCTGCAGAGCCTCTTCCTGCCGCTGCAGGGCTCCACCTCTCCTCCCACCATTGTATATCCCAGTGGCACCAGCTGGGATGGGACATGGAGTACCAGGACATAGCAGGCACTGATCAGCTTGGTTTGGCTCCAGGGTGTGCAATTCCGTGTTAGCCTTCTCCAGGTGTCAGCACATCCCAGCTCTGTGTCTCTTACAGGACATGGTCTACAGAGCTTTCCCACCTCAATTCAGGAAAATTATTCTGTAATTGTGGGTATGGGAGTGGAAGAGGAACTGTTGGGAAAGGGCCTGAGGGCCTGGAGATGTCCTTCTGCACTCATATAAGTTGCTCTGTCTCCTCAGAGCAAGGAGACAGGATGCCAGCTGAATCCCAAGATCCCAGGGAACAACATCCAGGTATGGAAATCTGCTAATCCAGGTAAGAGGCTACCCCACATAGTGTCGGGGTCCCTTCTCCCCTGCCATGGGGTCCTGGGAGAGGGGCCCTGAGGGGAGACACGGGGTTTCCCTGCCCCTGGTCAGCCTCGTTCCCCATTGGTTGTTTTGTGTTCCCCTGCGCGGGCAAGGACCCTCGGGTCCCATGATTGAGGAGTTCCTCGGCAGATCCCGGCCATGCGGCTGGAGAAATAAACATCTCTGAAACATCTACCAAGAATCAGCCTATATCTATTTCTTTTCCACGACCGCCTTGTTTGATACGCGTGTTACAGTAATCCCCACTGTAGCAAATGGTAGAGAATGCGGGCAAGACACTGATCCCTAAGGACAGAAAATTCATGAGTAAAAACCACTCTAGATCTCTCTCTTCTCACCTTGGTTTGGATATTCTCTCTGGACTATGGAAGAATTGTGGGAAATGTGGCTCTCTGAACCACAGAAAGAAATGTATCTAGAAGTAAAAGGAATCCTTGAACAACAAAACAAGAAAGTATTGGAACCGGGAGATCTAGAACATTTTTTTAACTGGCTTTTCAAAAATTTCTTCTATATTTCTCGAGACTTACTTTTTGATATTGATCCTCCTGGAACTAGTCTTGAGTGTTTTTGGTACGAGATCTGGGATAAGATAAGGATAAGATAAGGGATCAAACAAAACATGGACTAGTGACAGAAGATCTCCGTGGATTAATTGTAATCACTGAAGCTCTTGAGGAGCATTTGTATGGTCCCATTACCCCTAGAGGATGGCCATAGTCCCGCAGCTGAGGCCGCACGGCCGCTATCCCAGGAGTGCTTGACTGCAGCCGTGCCGGCGGAGGTGCCTGCGCTGGATGCGCCTGGCCCCCTCGGGAGCGCGCGCCTTATCGCGGACCCCATCCCTGTCTCGGGGTCCCCGGCTGCTCGACCATGAGTGAGGGAGCGATGCCACAGGCGCCGTGGTTGCCGTGGGCCACGAGCAGCCAGGAACCGGGCATCGGCGTGGAAGCCCTCTCTGAGCACACGGCTCGGAGAGCCCTGCAGAGGGAGAAGCGGCGGTTTCCACAGCGACACGAGAAGCCACGCAGCGCCGAGCCAAAACAGGGCCGCTCTCAAAGCAGCGTGGAGTTTGCGGAGTGGAACCGCTCACAGGGCACGGAGCCAGCGGCGATGGCAACGCGGGGCTGCGCAGAGCCCAGACACGCGCCGGAGCAGCGCCGCTCGGAGAGCGCGGAGCAGCCACAACGCGGGGGCCCGGCCGAGACGTCAGAGTCGGCGAGGCGGCAGCCACGCGGGACCGGCAGCCACGACGAACACGCAAGCACGGGATAGGAGGAGTTATAGCCACGAAAATCACAGGAACTGTGAAATGGTACAATGTCAAAAACAACCATGGGTTTATAACACGAGATGATACAGGGGAAGATTTATTCATCCATAGAACTACCATTAAAAGGAATAACCCTAAAAATTTCCTGCAAAGTGTAGGAGATGGGGAAGTTGTACAATTTGATATAGTGCAAGGAAAGAAGGGTTTACAAGCAGCAAATGTTACTGGGTCTGGAGGTATTCCAGTCAAAGGCAGACATTATGCACAAAATTATAAACAATATCCATCCCAGCAATTTCCCTACCCACAGCCTACTTCCCCCTTTTACCCTATACCCAATATGAACCCCTTCCTAAGTTTGCCCCATCCCCAGTTTATTCCTAATCCGTTTTTCACCCCATGGCTTCCCTATACAATTCCATTTCCCTACAATTCCTCTCCAATGCCGAGGGGGGGATGAAAAGGGGGAGGGAAGAAATTAAACCCTCTCCTGCCTCAGTTTCCCCACAAAGCATGTCTGGAGAGTTCTGTCTCCCTTCTGTCAGCCTTAAGATGTTCCAGAGAATCTGTTTGGACGTTTAAAGGCTCAGGAGGGTGGCTTGTTTTGTTTTAAAACTGTTCATGTTATGTTTATCCAGTTGTTTTCATTCTCCTTTTATTAAAATAAAACGGGTGAAATGTTGGGTCCCTTCTCCCCTGCCATGGGGTCCTGGGAGAGGGGCCCTGGAGGGAGGCACGGTGTTTCCCTGCCCCTGCTCAGCCTCGTTCCCCATTGGTTGTTTTGTGTTCCCCTGCGCGGGCAAGGACCCTCGGGTCCCATGATTGAGGAGTTCCTTGGCAGATCCCGGCCATGCGGCTGGAGAAATAAACATCTCTGAAACATCTAGCAAGAATCAGCCTATATCTATTTCTTTTCCACGACCGCCTTGTTTGATACGCGTGTTACAGTATCCCCACTGTAGCAACATAGGATCTTGATTTAACCGTGCAGAGAAGATTCAGGCTGACACGGCCACAAGCTATATAAAACTCATTTTTCCTTTCTCTGCCACAGTGGTGACAACTAGTTCTAAAAGTATGAGCTCTTTATGAGCCTGACTAATAGCCCTTTGGGCGTCTTTCTAATTACTTCAATAGCCTTGGGTGGAGTCTTGGATGTTTTAGTTACCTTTTGTGCCAATGGGGTCAGCTGCTTCTCCTCTGCTGGTGTGTGTCCACGTGGGAGAGAGAGAAACATTGGGAAGGTTTTGGCACATATGTCTTCTCTGCTCTCCTGGAATTCAGTAATGCCTCAGCAGACTAATTAACAAGCCACAGGGAGCCACAGAGAGATGGCATTTATTATAATTAGAAGTAAACTAAGAAGAGCATTTGGGCAAAGAGGGAGGCAGAGTAAACCACCACAGGTAAACTGCAAAGCCACAAACTTGGCATGCAGCGCTTGGCTCCCAGCCCACCTGTGCTCCTGCCATTCCCCCAGAGCTGGATACCAGGAGGAAGCAAGACACTGGGTCACAACAAGAGGAGACTGTGGGGCATGGAGGCAGAGAGAGGTAAGGACAACAGGCAGCTGCTGAAAAGTGTAAATCCTCCCTAATTTGCAGCTGCTAGTGGGTCGCTGGGTTACACTGGGAGAAGCAGCCTGTGCTTCACCGTCTGCATGTCCTGTGTCCTTTCTGCCTGTCAAACACCAAAGAGAAAGCTCTGCCCCATTCAGCTATCCATGAGGACCTAACAGCTCTATTGCAAATATTTTTCTGTGATTAAAATGAGGCTCCTGAACTATGTTTGGGCCCCTTGCCTGAAAGAGTGTTTCAGGACCAAGCCCTAGTTTATTAGGGAAAAATTTGAATAATGTCAGAACTATTATCTCCCTAGGACACACGCTTGAGCCCAGTTATCTTCTCAGTTTCTTTCTGCTCTCCAGCTAAAGACATCAGGACATGCACATCCCCAGAGGGAGGGAGTGGAGGAAATAGAAGAGGTTATTGTCACAGAGGCAGTAACCTGTAAAATCTGCAAAGCTGCCTTCATCTTTTCCCTTTGCTGTCCAGTATTTCAACAACTCAGCTCAGCTGTTGGTTTTCCATTAGTGTCAAAATAAAAATAAAAAAGAAAGATAGTGGCTGAAAGAAAGAGGAAAAAGAGAAGGGATCAGCCATCTTCTTTTTAGATTTTGTAAAGGATTATGTTAAATTTCTTTTTTTTTTTCTCTGCTTCCCCAGTTTGTTAACATTTATATTTAATCTCCCTTTGATACTTCCCAGAATCTGTTTCTGCTTAATCTATCTCCTTCCCTTATTCTCCTATTTTGACTAAAATATGGCATAACCATTAGATCCAGCTCTTTAAAGTACAGGGTAAATTTTGCTTTCCCCCATTTCTGCTGTCAACAGCCAGCATCATGTGAGGACAGAGGGACCTTTTAGAAGAGCAGTGCACATCATTTTGAAACCCTCCATTCATCTGGATACATAGTTTAATGATCAAGAAATTTTACAGATCACAGAAGAAGGTTATCTAATACGGACCTTAATAGTGACATAGATCTACATTTAGAGATCACTGGGACATAGAAGTGGTCACAAGAGGACTGTTATCTGAGCAATTTTTCCTACTCTTTTTTCAAGTCTTCCTTGGTTCCTTAACAGCCTGCTAGCCCACACTATGCACAACACTGTTGTTGTCACTCTACTTGGCCCTACCCTCTTTCAGATAAAATTTGCCACACGTGTTTTCTGTACCCAACCAGCCTGGCACCCCCTGTTAACACAAGGCATGAGATCTGACCTGGATGGGCAGCTCCAGGCCAGTGAGGCCAAGCAGTTCCCAGTTGCACCAGCTTGACCAGCAAATTGGCCAAGAGGGCCTCAGAATTGTAATGAGGCCACAGCAGTGAATGAAGCCGTGCTGGCCAGGGAGCCTGTCCTCATCCTCTAACATGAAGCACAGGCTCTCCTGGTGTCCAGGAGGAATAGGGCTCATCATGATGCAGTAAGCACCTTGGTGAATGAGCTTTTGTGGAAACAGCACTTGGAAATGCCCAGTATCCTGAGGCTATAAAGCTCCAGAGTCATGTTGTGACTAAATCCTCAGAATACAGTGCTAAAATGGATTTTCTGTCTTTTTTTCTCATCTCCAGCCATGCTCTGCAGTTTGAGTCAAACCTTTGCTTCTATGCTACAATTGTACACACATTAGATAGCAGGTTTCCTCTTCCACATTTCTTCTCTGTTGTTTTCCTGCTTTTACTGCCTGCCCTGCAGCATTGCCCCAGTGGGATTATTCCTTATCTCCCATTACACCTCTGCATGCTCTCCTGACCACCGTGAGAGCTTTTCAATGTTGGCTGCTTCAGACAATCCCACCGTGCCAGTGGTGCTGCGCAGCTGTCCTCCTGTGGAGTGGGGACATTGTACAAACAGTGGGATTTGTCTGGTGCGGTTCTGCCCAGCTCCCATCACACCCTTCTCTGACTCTGTTGATGCTTTTGTCTTTCCAACACCTGAACAGTGATACTGATGCACCCCCCCTTGATGCTGAGCTCTTTGAGATCCACATTATTAGAGATATGAATTCTGCTTGAGGAAACCTAGTATCTGAAGCTTGGTTAAAAGATAGTATGTCTCAGTCATGTGAACACAGATGTATGAAGGGAGACAGACAGATAGACTTCTTGTTTTGCACTAGGCATTTTCATGTTTCTCCAAATGTCTGTAGATAAAAACCTAGCACAGCTTTCCGTGGAGCCTGGACATCATTTGGCTCCAAGTGAAAACTAACTTCTTCATTTCTTCAACTGTTTGCTTGATTCTTTTGAGCTTTGTAAGCTCAATTAAAAGTACTAAATCCAAGCCATTACTGATTTGAATTTTAGTGCCCAAACCTCACTTAATGGGGTATATGAAGCCTAGTTCTGCTTATCATATCTCCTGTTACAGAGGCATAATTAATGCTGAGTGGAAACCAGGTTTACTGCCCTGCAAAAGATCTTCCCTTGTCAAAAATGTTGAGACAAATCCAACACCTTTCAGAGAAAGAGAGGTTCAACTTCACTCCTTTTGTTAAAGTGGTTTCACTTTGTGTAAGTAAATACTCATTAAGACGAAGAGTGAGGAAGGTGCTCATTAGGTTTATAAAATGCTCATGGGATGAGGAGGGGACAGGTTGGGATCCCTGTCTCTGTTAATACTTAATTTTCCTTGAAGGAAATTAAATGCTTACAATGGAGAAGCCTGAATGATTCTCTCCACATGTAGGCAAGTGACAGGTAAGGTTCCTGTCTCAAATCTAGGAGTTACAAGGACTTGAATCCAAGTTTTCCATGTTTTGTAGCAATTCAACAAAAGATTTCATTTATTCACTGAGGATTGAATGCTCTCCTAAGTTGGACCAATGGTTCCCTCTGGAGTTTAGAAATATTTCCTGCCCCAACTCAGAAAATTTCGGTTTCATTTAATTGACATTTTCCAAGAAGAAATATATAACCATTCAATTCCCCGCCACCTCTAGGTTTAACTGAATCTCATTGATTTTACTGTTTAGAAAAGGGAGATAGTACTTTCTCTCTTGCTTCTGCAGCATGGCTACTGTATTCTGTAAGCACTCCTCTTGTTTTAGGGAAGGAAGGAAGGAAGGAAGGAAGGAAGGAAGGAAAGGAAGGAAAGGAAGGGAAGGAAGGAAAGGAAGGAAAGGAAGGAAAGGAAAGGAAGGAAAGACAAAATATTTAAGAAACAGGGTCAGTTTGGCCTCCATGACAGTTTTTGCTACTGTGTACAACAGAAGGAATCAGGAGCAAAAGTAATGGTTTAAGTCCCACTGAACTGAAGTAACTTAGCAATAGGGAATTGTTCACCTCACGGATAGGATAGAGGCCTCAGTGCTCAGTGGATCATCAGTTCACTGGAGGCTTGGTGCAAGTCAAGCTAATTAGAGTGTTCTCTGGGTGTCTTGGTACTTGATACAGCCCAGGATGCAAGGAGCAACTGATACAACCTCTCACGAGTGACAGCCATCAGACAGGGGAGGTTTCTGTGGTGCAACAGGTTCTGTACTGCTGGGCTTCACAGGCATGAAAGAACACTTTTCCCCTCGCTGAGGGAGCTGCCATCAGCAGTGTACTCTCTCCCTCTGTGTGACTACACACTGACATGTGTACACGCCTGTATGTATAGTTCTTCAAGGGAAAAAAAGGAGGTGAGAATTCCCTGGTTTTTCCATTACATTTGTCCTCAAGCTTTTGGGCCAAGCTGAAGAAGAAAGCAAGAGCACATCAGAGAGGAACCAGCCCACACCCTTCTCAGCAGCAAGGAAGGTATTTGGTTGTGTTTTCAGCCCTGCATCATGATGTACACAATCAAGAAATCTTGGCAGAAAATAAGAATGCTCTGCTATAAATTTGGGTGGTTTGTGGGTGCTAGCACAGCACGGGCAGCCTATTCTGGAAGGGATGAGAGAAACAGAGCAGGCAGCAGCAGCAAAAGCTCGATTTTCCCCCTCCTGAGGCAACATGTCTGACACAATTGGCAGCTCATTTCTCCTGCCCTCGGATGTGAGCAGCCTCTGAATGCCTCCCTTGTGCTAGGGCTGGTACTGAGCTAAATGTGGGCCTGGTGCCAATGATTACAATTCCCATTAGCTGGAATATACATTAATTTCAGAGGTTTCAGACCTCTCCAGCAAGGGAATTGCCTGCTGTATGCATCCATTATTTTTCTGGAAGAGAAAGAACTCTGTTTCATGTCTGTTATTCACTCACACAATCTGTTTGTTTTAGTTTATTCTGGGATTTTTAGGAAGTTGGCACTGTTAAAAATAGTTTTATAAAGGCCCTGAGGCAGTTTTGTCACCACAGTGTAGCATTTTATGCTGTCATGCAACGTGGCACTGGGCTGCAGCTGCTGGGGATGAGGATATGCCCCAGCCACAGACAGCTTCTGGAGCCTGGTGGGATGGCTGGAGGTTTGCATCTACCTCTGCCCCACCACCTATGTGCACACAGGGTGAGAGGGTGCCCTGTGAGCCTGAGCAGGGAGCCAGGGGTCACAACTGGGAAGAGTTCCTGAAAGCTGATTTAAAGCAGTTGTGAGAGCTCTTTTAAAACCAGGGCATTACCTGTGCTTTCCACTCACCTTTGCTTATTTATCCTTGATCAAATCTCCCATCCTGGACAGATTTTAGCTATAAACCTGAGTTGTTAAATCAATGAGCTCTCCCCTCTCCTGAAGCCTAAGATACAGACTAGGGCTTTTGGATGCTATTCACTTTACAGGTGTTTATCAAGAAAAATCCTGGTTCACAAGTCTGAAAAATGTGCTTTGAACAAAAATCCAACACTTAATGTGTTCAGGTTACTGACTGTTACTTTAGTCTGCACAGCCTAGGAGATTTAAGTGGTTCTGACCTCCTTTTCCTCTCCAACCTGTGTGTTATTTTCTGTGCTGTCAGTAGAACTGTGTCTCAACTCTTACCACTATGATATAGTTGCTGTTTCACTAAAGGGAGCCAAAGAAAGTCCTGCACGAAGTGCATAGCTAATACCTGCTGTCAGTCCTGTGTGTCCTCACACTTCCCTAGACCTGAAATAGGGGTCTTGATTTTTAATCTGAAGAATCTGGTCACTTTTTTCATCTCCTAAGCTTTCTCAATGAATCTCTGTGCTAAATATCACTGTTGGTTGTGTCAGCTGGGAATCCTTCAGGATGTGACCTGTTTGAATAAAATAAAGTGAAAATTCCTTTCTCCTTTCCTTCATCTTGGTGGCTCATTGCAATCGTAGGCATGGTATGGGGGATTGATCAGGCACCTAAAGCACCCCAGGGCCTCAGCAGAGGTGAGGGCTTTGTGTGCTTAGTGTGGCACAGACAGGCTCTGGCTGAAGGATTTTAGAGTCTAAAGAGATAAACAGATGAGGAACAAGGGCAGCATTGTCCTTCCTTTTCTGCTCACAGGTAAACAAGGCAGAAAAAAGTCAATGTTTTACTCAAAGTTTGCCTTTTACCTGAAGCAAGTGTTTGCCTGCATCACACAAAGAAACATATGGAAGTGTCCCCGAATTACTCTTGAAGGCCTTTGCCACAAAGTTGTTCTCATATTTGAAAACTTTGCTGCTTTAGGAAACAATGAATTGGTTCCCTGGAGGTGTGACAGCCACATATACTGTTAGCAAGGAAAAGTAACTCTTGCCTCTCTAAAGATCTGCACATTCTCAGTGGATCTGAAGTGTCAGACACACATCAGACCTCCCATTTTTGAGGCGGTTTTGACTTCCTGCATCCTACCTACCTGCAAACTGGTTTAAGGGGCTTATTTAGGAGACTAGAAACTACTGATTTTCGTTTTGAAGGAAAAATGCAGTTGGTTTGTGATTCCTCAGTGTAAAAAAGCTCGGTGGGGCAGGGAATGCTCTCTTTCCAGAGGGCAGTGTTTGGTATCTGAAGGTTCTGTCTTTGCTTTGCAGGCCACCTGTTGCATTTCTCATTGCTTTGTTCACGTGGCTGCACAAGAAGAAGGGAAGAGCTGGACCACCCCTCTGCTTCTGCCTGAAGGGAATAGTTTGAGCTGTCCTTTCACCTCACTCCTGTATTAAGTACCCCACCCTTCCCTGAAGAGTCCTACAGTGCTCCACTGGAGCAAACAAGTGGGAATATCAGCATGTTAGAAGGCAGAAGCAGTAGCTGGAAGTTTTCAGATCAGGAATCAAACTCCCACATGGCGTTTCCCTTTGACTCTGTTCTTATCTCAGGTCTTTTGCACAAGAGCCCAGCTCTGTTCAGCTCCTGTGTCTGTTTGCTGATGTCATAACCTCACCTGCATCTGGCACCCATTCCTAACCCTGCCCCTCTTCCATCATCCTCTTTGCATGATCCAATCTCATCCCACTCCATTCTGAGCCTTCATGCAATGCCACTGCATTACACCCCGCCTCTATCACCACATAATCCATCTTTTTTTGTGTCTCTAATCTCTTAATTTTATAATTATTAGCCAGAGTCTTTGCCTCTCTCTTTACCCCAGAACAATTTCATCTGCAATTTCAATAAACTGATGAATCTTATGCTCTGAACTGAAATGTAAAATCTCTAGAAAGCTCTGGTCTGGATGTTCCTGATAATGAGTGGAAATGCATTTATGTTCAGCATTTGGTGTTTCACTCTGCTCCTGAGATAGCACCAGTTATTCCTGGGTTTGTATTGTCAAGCTCTGGGATTTTTTTGCTTTAGATTCAACATTTCATAACATTTACTGAGGAGACTTTTTTTCTGCAGTTCTGAGGATTTAATCATGAAACTCCCCCTGTGAATATTCACTGCTGTCATTACTGGTTTTGCAGGCTGAAAAGCAGGAAATGCTCTGCATAGCTGACCTTCCCTTATGATATTAGCAGTGATTTGTGACAGATACTTCTTGTCTGCTGCATTTCAGACCCCGTTTTACAGTAGCACTGCTAACAGCATTTTCTGTTGCTTTACTGTAAGTCACGGCCCTGGTGTTTACACTGGCTTTGTGCCACTGGAGCTTACACTGGTGGCCAACAGGTTGCAACAAAGAATGACCAATGGGATCTTTGGAAAGTTAAATTATCCAAAAGGGTTATGCTGCATTACCCAGCAAGGTCTACGTGCTTATAGGCTGGTATAAATCCTCAGAGGGTCTCTCAGGGAGGTGTAGCTGTAGTGATTTACATCAGCAACTGCCCAAGCAGCCTCAAGGAATGTTAACAGTCTGCATTTTATAAGGTGCAGCAAGAGAAATTAGCCTGCCATCCGTGACTTTCTGTGCTAACTCCTGCTCGCTACTGACCCCTCCTTCTGTCTCCATGCTCCTTCCACTGAGGATTGCTGTGGGCAGCAGCACCCTGACTGATGCCTGAGGGACTGAACAAAAAAGGCCCTGGCATATGCATCGTTAGGTGGCATCATTAATTCCCACGAAGTCTAACACACATTTGACCAAAGCTGCCTTACTGACACATCGTTTTTATGAAGTCTTGGTTTAGGGAAGACCCTGGCTCACTGTTGCTGGGCTAGAACTGTGAGCATCACTCTGAGCTGTATTCACTCAGGCTATCTGTACAGTGCCTGGGGAGAAAGCCTGGTTTCTGAGAATGTTTCACATAATCCAGGCTGAAACACAGAGACTATCTAAGCTAGTCAAAAGTAAATACCGAGAAGAAAGGGACGTATTAAGTTTTGTGTCTCTTTGGAGCTTAAAGCTAGTGGGAGTTATTTGTCTCTGCTCAGGTTTTCATTGCAAACATGAGTCCTCTCCCTATTTTTTGTATCTGAAACAGGAGAGAGATCTCTTCTTAGATACTTAACACGGTCAACTAGGAACAGAGAACCTGGATTCAAATACCTCCTCCACTTGAAGCAACTTGAACTTTCATCTTTTATATGAGCCTGGTGAGTAATGCAATATCGATGGAATGTGTCCTGCTTCCAAATAAAAAAGACAGCTAGGCAGTAAGACCTGCATCTTATGTGTGAGTTCTGTGATCGTGGCAAAAAGCACCATCCTTCTTTTCCTTCTCTCCCACAGTAAATATTTAATTACCACCCAGAGATAGCAAGAGATTCTGCAACAGAGTTGAAAAGCTTCATCCCAGAAAATCCTGTTAATTCAGGTCTTAGAATATTTCTTATGGAGTATATCACATCTCCTTGGGCAGAGAATGGGCTGAGCCAGGACACCCTATAAAGCAGCCAGCTTCTCAAACACACAAGTCACAGAGTAAAATATGTTCCCCATCTGCTTCCTGAGTATGTGGAAAAAACTGAAATGTGCAGCATGGGACTTGAGAAGGAGCCTTTGCCGTCATATGTTTCTGTAAGTATTAAGACAAGTCTCAATATTTTGTTTGAAATATGAACTAGGATGTGAGAAGCTCTGTTTTTTAAGGTAGATACAATGACACAAGCATTTAAGAAGCCTCACAGGGGCAGCTCAGGCACACAAGGAATTCAGATGTCTGCAAAGCTGCATGTGCAGAATTTAAATTTCAGTTATTTAAATGTAAATCTGTAAAGTATCAGCTCAGCATCTAAGTGCTCCTGTGAATGCAAGCTCAGGCAGCTAGATGATGGCAGCAAGGGAGCTCTGAGGCACAAGGACAGCTAAAAGATGTCTTAAAATCCCTTCCAGCTTCCAACTCACGGCACCGTGTGGCCATGTAAGGTTCATCCTGGCTGTGGCTGCTCTGAGGCTTGGTGAACTTCTGACATACAAATTGTTGCTGTAAGAAAATGCAAGCTCAGCTGAGGGGCCAGCAGTAGTCATTACGGACTATGGGGTTCAAATGCCAGTAGACTAGTTTCCAAAGACCTTTTCTTCTACTAGGAGCTTGTGCAGAGCTGTTTTTTTCCCCTTTCTTTGTTCTCCTTGTTAAGAGGGTATTTCCTTGCCTCTTGCAAAGGCCAGTTTCATTTTTTGGTGCTGTGTGAGCTCCTACAGAGTCAGATCAGTCCCTTATATTTTGGGCAGAGGAGTGGATCTGCTCTCAGTGTCTGCCCCCAGCTCTACCATCAGTTCATTCAGTGAGTGAGTCACTTCATGCCGATGTCTCCATTTCTCCATCCCTGTGGTGGGCAGGACATCAGTGTCTGTGTCACGCACATTGTTCCACTGTGCTGGCAGGCTGGCAGACTGGCAGGCAGATCCTGCAATGCCTATGGCACAGGGGCAGGGCTCTGGCTACAGAACAGAGTTTCTTGCTCAGAGGAACTTTCCATATACACTCTGTTTTCCTATTGAAACAGGGTAAATCTAAAAAAAACCCAAAAAACAACAACTGTCTGTTTGGCAGAAGATTTGCAAGGGACACTCACAGTGACTGAGGTATCAGGGCAGACTGCAATCCTGCCTTGGGTTTGAGAGAAGCTTATCAGAGCCAGAGCTGAACTGACATCACGAGCTGGTATTCCCCAGTGAAACAGAAATTATTTTCCTTGGAAGAACCACAGGCTCCTGATCACCCATTGCCTTGTTTCCCCTTCCATTCACGTTTTAGATTATGTTATTTCACACAATAAGCTACTAAAAAGAACACAAGGGACACCCTGCTTGACACACTGGTCACTCCAGAGTATCTCCTGGGAAACTCAGGATTTCCATGTATCCAGGCTGAAGCTGTCCTTCCACCATGACTGCATCTGTGATGGGAAGAAAGACAGCTTTGGAGCACCACTGCAAGCCCTGCTCTCACCCATCCTGCGCTGCAAAAGATCAGCTGGCAACTTCCCTGTCGGGTCCTCATGCACTTCTTTCCACCCTGCCCTATTTCCAGGTTCCTCAAAATGACTTGTGGGAATAGCAGTGACAGACAGTCACTGACAGCATCAGGATGGAGGGCTCAAATGGAAAAGTTTCTAGTTAGTATCTAGTCATTGGCGTTGCATAAATGTCCATTTTCACCTCAAACAGCCTGCCAGAGGCAGCGGTCACACCTTTCCTGTGCCTGAAAACTCTCACAGGTACTGGCAGCACTGGAGGACTTGCAGCTCCAACACCTAAATTTGTGAGACTTGGTAAAACATAAATATTCACCTTAACATAGCTGTGACACTTAAGTCTAGCACTACACTGATTTAAGACCTGAATATTGACCAGCCAGCAGCCCTCAGCCTCCTGGCCTCAGCAGCACGGCACCCTTTCCTTCTCGATGCACCTTCAGGATGAATCCTGCATTCTAAAGCTCCCCTGCTATATACTTCCAAAGCAGGGTAGGCATGGTTAATATTTATAAATAGCGAGGATTTCTACCCTGCTTCAGCACTCATTATGGTTGCAGTGATTCAAACCTCCAGCATAGACAGGAACTGCCTTGAGCTGAAATTGAGCAACTATCTAATAAAATATAGTCATGAGACGAATAGGAGTTATACAGTTGAAGTGCCTTGAGCATGCTTGAAAGATTTATTTCCTGGCTTCCTCTGGAGGGCTTTTTAATAGGGAGGATTTGACTCTGTGTATATATATATATCCATATAAGAGAGAAAAAGATTTTACAGTTTTAAGGGGGGAAAGTGACAGCTACACTTCTTGAGGAGATGCTACAGAGAAAGCATTCTTTATTTTCCATGGACCTGTTATATTTACAGCTGCTGCATTTCCTGTAAGAAAACAGATGTGAGTGCATCATTCACAGTGTTAAAGGCAAATTTGCCATACAGTTGTGGTACATGCAGAGAGCCACTCAAAGCTGTAGTGCCTGAAGACTGCGCTGTGGAGTGGGATGTTGAACCACAGATGGGTAGAGATTGTATTTGGGCTCAGATGAGGAAGAGGCTGCTGGAGAGGGTTCCATAGCCAGACTCAGAGTAAGAATAAATAACAATTAAGAAATAGAATATATTATGTAACTTCAGAGCAACATCTCCAGGGTCTGAAAAAGGAGAGCTTAGTAATCATTTCATACTCTCCTATCCTTTTGATGTGTATGCCTGTCTTACCACACATCTCTTCTGTCTCAGATGCAACTCCTCTGTTGTTCCCAGGATACGTGCTCCAGAGGCAGGAAGTAGAGGGGAAATTAGGCAAGGAAATTCCTAGGACTCTTCTCCTCAGCCTTTCTAGGCTGCATATGAAAGCAGTGACAATTAAAAAACAGAGGAAGTGTCCCATTGTTGCCAGCCAGAAGACAGAGCCATTCAGCAGAGCTCTCTCTAGAACATGGTTCTGATTCTGGCTTAGGTGGGGATAGAGCCTCTCTGGCCTCCTTAATCCTCTCTTATCAGCTATTATTACCTTAAATGTAAGAAATTACATGATACAGCACCTCAGAAATTTCCATCCAGGCTCTCCAAATAACACTGTAAAGACGTTCCTTTGTCACCCCACAGGATTTTAAGTTCTCTCATAATTTCCTTCCATTTTTCAAGCCTGAAATGTGCATCCCAGGTAATGCTTCTCCCTTGTTTACATGACTTTAAAACATCTAGTTCACAGACCTTGCTGATGTTAAGATCATCATTCTTGATCCACATGATCTCAGAGTTGGCCAAGCTGATGACTCAATCTACCTGCTTCGAGAACAGTTCATCCTAAGTCACCTGAGCAAAGTAGGAATAATCCTCTCTTTTTCTCCCTCCCTCTCTCTACAGAACATAGAACTCGGTTCCCTCCAGCTCTGTAATTTCTGGGCAGACACACGAGTGAGCCCACACCTAATTCAGCCCTGCATTCAGACCCACCCCTTATATGTTATGGTAGCAAGAGTATATAGAGAAAGAGTTGGTGAGCCACCCTCCCCTTGAATTGCAGCTTTTGTCGTCTCTTCTTGGCATGTAAAGTACTGCCTTGCATTCATGTGCTGCTCATGAGGGAGTAACCTGAGGCAGTCTGAGCGTAGGAAAATCTGTACATGTAGGAAAAGAAGTGGAGCTGCCTTCAGCAAGACAACCTTAGCTGACCCTCCTCCTTCCTTTACAGCTGGTGCTTCAGCTGGGATGGAGAAGAATGAGGGGACTGAGGCTCAGGCCAGATGTTGGCATCAGGCACACAGGAGTTGAACAGGTTTTCTCCATGCCTTCCTGCCAATGCACATTAATCCTGAACCACAGTGCCCTCTGTCATTCCAGCTCTTGATCCTTTCCCTTAATCCTTCTATTTATACCTTCTGAGCTGGAGTCTCCTTTCCTATGTGCCAGTTTTACACCAGTATAAATTCATGGATGTCTCTGGGTTTGTTACTGGCTCACTCTCACCCATAAAAGAAGAGAATTAGACTTATCACTTCTAGATACCAAATGGAATATCCCCTATCCCCTGGTTCTGCAAATACTCCTTTTATTCCTATTTTTCTTCAGTCTGTTCCAACACATAGCAGCCTGCTGTTATTCTGGTTCTGTACTCCCAAAATGTACCCCATGATGCTGCTGCCGAAGCTGTGTCAGGGACAGTGCATACCTGCAACTTCCTCCATGCCAAGTCAGTCTGGGATAAGCTCTTCCAGGGTCGTGTTCCTTGGCACCACCATCAGCCAGGAGATGTCTATCAGGAGCCTTTTATTTTTTTCACTGTCACCCCTCCACAGTCAGCCTGGCTAATGTAGACTGTCCTTAGGATTGTTTAGTGTTCCTCATAGTTCCATTGAGGAGAGCCAGTTAAGGATTTGGACCTTCCTGTTCTCCATACTGGCCAAATGGAGGAAAAGGCCAGGACTTGTCTTGCCTAGAGCTGAAATCTAAAGGCAGCATGATATGTTCTTAATAAAGCAGTGATTATATGAATCACAGTAGCAAAATGTTCTTGCAGAGCACAGGCCCCACTCCCTGACTTAAGCATCCAAGGGCAGCTGTCCATCATTCCAGAGGAGGGATTCGCCTTGGACAGGGGTTAGTGTATAGCCCCCTGTGTTACAGAGGAGTAGCTACAGTTCCAGAGTCTCTTTTAATGAAGATACTTGTGGCTGTTTATTGGACAAAAGTAAATTCCAACTGGCCCATATAACAAACGAAACTCAACTACAAAAATGTAATGATATTTATTCAGCCAGCTGCCAGCAAACTCACATGCACTATGAGTCATTCCAGATGTGGATAAAAACAAAGTCTGTCTGTGAAAGTAAGTTTCCTGATCCCGAGGAGACTTGGTTTGGGAGAAGAGCTGAGCGCTGACTTCAGCTCTACTCAGAAGAATAGACTGGTTCTTCTGCAAAGGGGGAGGGGGAGACCAAAAGCCATTATTTATTCCTGAAAAGAAAGGAGCTGGGAAATAAAAAATCTACTATACAGCTAGACATACGTATTTTAAAGAGAAGGATGCTTTGGAAGACTTTGGTGCTGCTGCTGTTCTATTACAGTGCTCATGCCACTGTGACCCACAGATGGAGCAGAGGTAAGATTTAAACCTGAAAAACTATTAAGAGAAAAAATTTGAGTTGTAGATTTGGTCTGAAATTATGTTGCATTATACATTTATATATATATATATGTATGTATGTATATATATATACATACACAATTATACAATTTTTCCCTGCCTCTGGAATTTTTTTCTCCGTTAAACAGGTCAGCTAAAAATATATAGATAAATAGAAAAATGCACTTGAATAAGTGCAAAAAGGTAAAATTAAATTTGTGTTCTATTATAATAAAAATATATAAAATATCCCAAGAACGAGAATTACATTCTTGCACTTTTTCCTTTCTCTCTTCTTTCTGATTTTTCTCCTGAATTTACAAAAAATATGGTATGAAACCTTAAAGTGAAAGCCTGTGCAGTCACAGCTGGCATAATTTGCTCTAGCAGGATGACACCTGGTAATAGTAAAGAAAAGAATGCCTAGATCGTGCAAGGTGCCTGGGAATGCTGCTACCCTGCCCTGGCAGAGGAGAACAGATAACACAGAGAAAGTGACCTCATGTGTTATCAGGCTTTAGCTGCCAATGTGACAATACACAGCCGTGACATATGTGTATTCAGGTGTGTGACAGCAGCATATGGAATGTTTGGGGACTATTGGATTGCACAGGAGATGCTTGCTTCAAAGCTAGTAATGATGCCCTTTCCCTTTTTTAGTTTTATTCTCTCCTCTGGTATTTGGCATGGGTTCAGTGGCTGCTGGAAGTGGAGGAAGGAAACACCTCCCAGAAGACTTATTTGGTTCTGATATTGAGATTCACAGATGTTTAAAGGAACTGCTAAAAGCTTAAAGGTCTGCTAAAAAAACAGAGCATTCAAATGCCTCCCTCCTTACTCCAGTCTCCCATGTCTTCCTCATCACAGCTGGTACCATTCTAGTCTGCCAGTTGGGTTTGGGCTTTGGTTTGTAGGAGAGGGAATGGTTGAGGGAATTAATGGAGAGCTACACAATCCTGCTCAGGCTGTATGAATGCTTATTTTTTCCTTACAGTGCTTAATTGTTCTTCACAGAAATCCCTGTTAGTGGGAGCTCACTGGCAGGGCATTGACCTGGGACTCACCAAGGCAGGTTCTTTCCACAAGTTTTTCTTCAGACTCTTGGCTGATATTGCATGAGTCATTGTACCTGCACGTGCCTTACTTTTCTCTTCTGGTATGAGACAGGAAACAACACCAATTTTCATCATAAGATCCTGTAATTCTGTAGGTAAGAATTTGTCATTCCAGGGATGACACAAAAATGTGAAAAAATCAGAACTAGATCTGATTTAAAAAAATATATATATATAGATATGATATATTAAAAAAAAAACCCACAAGCCCACCCTTTGGAATAATGATGTCACCTTGCCTAAGAAATGGAAAAAAAAATTAGAAAAGAAAAGGGAGTTCATTTTCATGGAATAATCACTATGCAATTTAAGGATGTTTTTCACTTTTGCTAACACACTTATTTTAATTAAACAACACCTCGACCCTAAAATGAATTAATGCAACTGTTAAAATCCAACTTTAATCAACATGAATATTTAAAGAAAAACATCAGAACTCTATTTTGCCTTTTGGGGAAGCAGGGTTTTTTCAAGCTGGAAGCTCTAGCACTTGTTGTTGGAGACTTCAGAGGGAAGAGAAGATTCATTCCCTGTTGTGATAAGTTCAGTTGTCACAAACAGTGTGTGCAGACATTTTCTGAGGGGGAAACCAGATTTCTTTTCCACATCTGCTGGGACTATTCTGCTCTAAAGATGTTTTAGAGGCATGACTCCTTCAGCAATGACTACTTCAGTGAATCTCCACTCCCCTGAACTATGTGTCAGCCCAGCCAAATCTGCAGTATCTAGAGAGGGCCCAAACACTGTCTTAATTTTTAAATTTCTTAGAAACGTAAGATAAAATTGGAGTACTGAGAAATGACACATTCTTCTGCACACTCA
Organism: Corvus kubaryi; assembly: GCF_017639235.1. Lineage (NCBI taxonomy): Eukaryota > Metazoa > Chordata > Aves > Passeriformes > Corvidae > Corvus > Corvus kubaryi. The sequence goes on from NW_024581700.1 coordinate 116,237, forward strand.
GAGCTCTTCCCTCCCTCCACAATTGACAACTGAGTCTTGTTTAGGTTAAACCTCAGTCATTTAAGTCTTATCCAAGTCCTGATCTGAGTTTTGCAGTGAAAAGGAAAGACAGATCAACATCTGGTCTGGTGGAAATGAAAGACAGATCTGTGTATCATCATGCTGACTTGTCATCCAGATTGTTTACAAAACAGTAGAGCAAAGACCTTGCTTTGATTGCCAGCAGTTGTTGTTTGTGATGGAAATGAGCAGTCAATATTGTATACAACAAGGTCTGGCTTTTACCATTTTTCCACTGGGAAGCACTGTGCAGCCTGGGATCCCCAACCCTTGTAACCAATCATTCAAACTTTGGCTCAAGAAAACCTCAGGCATGAGAAAAGATGAACACACTTGTGCTGACTGGTGAGTGGGATCTCCAGACTGCCACCTCCCTTTTCCCTTTGCTTAGAAGCATCAATGAGTGGGGAAAAAAGAAATGCATTTCTGTCAGGAAAACAGAGTGCTTTATTTTTTCCTTTTTCTTTTTAAACTGCCTCAGCCCTTTGCATTAAAAATCTTACACACACTCCTCAGCCTGCTTTGATTGAGTTGTGAACACTGGTCCAAAAATCACAGGCAAAGCTTGGTCTTTAGGATGGGTGTGTTTAGAATAATAAAGAAAAGATCCTGAGTGATGATGAAATAATTTTCTTGTCATCACCTCAAGTTTCCTAGAGCCTCTTGTAGGCTTAGCTGCATGGAATTACCCTCTCAGATTTTGTGAAGCTCCTGTCTAGGGAAAAAGCATAATGAAAAAAGGTAATTAAAAGTCTCTACTGACTAAGTATTATTCCCTGTGCAATGGCAGAGGTGAGGTCGTATAAATTCTTCTAGTTCCAAAGAAGAATTCCAGTTCCTAAGAAATGTTTCTTCTGAAGAAACCAAGGAAAAAATCCTGGGGTTTGACAACAAAAATAAGCAAAACACCTCCTCCATGAAGCTATGGCAACCAGAGACAGTGTCAGTGCTTGCCAGTTGCTTCCATCAAACTTCTTTGAGAAGTACCAATCCACTGGAGAGCAGAAGCGAGCCTTATGAGTATTACAAGAATTGTCTGTTCCCTGAGGAGAAACCCTAAGGCAATCCTTATTAGCACATCTCAGCTGGCTGGAGTTTATTTGCTGTAAAGGCTGCCTGATTCTAATAAATGGGACACACAAACAGTAGCATTCTTGCTGTGTGGTTACTCAGGGAGGAAAGATGCAGATTTCTTATGGCTGTGGCTTTTGGACAGTGCAGAAGCAGCTGCAAGGGTAAGTTCACCCCTCAGTGGAGGCTGGGAAAGGAGATGTTGAAAGACATAAAATAAAAGGGTAAAATGCTTTTCACCCATCAGGGAGAAAAGGATATATCAGCTCCACAGAGGTTTCATGCTTTTGGGGACTTTTTGTGCTGCTCCTTCCAGACCTCAAAAGCAGCATTACAGTCCCATCCAGATCTATCCAGTCCGCGTGCCTTATTTTCTACCCAGTCTCTAATGGCTGGTGAAAGTCAAATGGTTGTTTGAGAGCACCAGGGGAAGAGTTTGCTCTCCTTAAAGGTTTTCTGCAGAAGGAATTGCTTGAACAAACAAAAGGTCCATCCTCCTTGATTTCCCCACAATATTGCAAACTCTTTTTTTTTTTTTTAATTTGCTCTAGGGTTGTGGTAGCTCAGTTTGTGAGTTTGATGGAGCAGCTGCTACCTGAGCAACTTTTGCCTGCTACTTCTGCTTGTGGGCTTAGCAGGAGTGGGCTGGCAGCTGTCCTGTGCCAGGAGAGGGAAGACTGTGTAGAAGAGAGCAAGAGACTGGTTGTTGCTGGAAAGCCAGCCAGCACTTTTGTAAGGAAGCAGTGTTTAATACATTCTAATCTCTGCACTCATTTGGTTGGAGGTGATCTCTGCTGTGTGTGCAAAGATTGAGTGCCCCAGCAATTAGAGCATGCCCTTCATCCCCACTCCTTTTCATCTTATTTCCCTGTCTTCCCTGCTGCATCTCATATTGCATCCCTACAGCCAGGCACTCCCTCCTTGAGCAGCTTCTGAGGTTCCACCACCGACAGTAACCCTTGTTGGACATTTTTGGCTTGGAGAGCATGAGCCAAGGGAATGTGGCCTGAACACAGGCTGTAATTGCAACACAAATGGTCAAACACATACACATTTATGTACCCAGTTCTCCTTCAGTAAACCAGGTTATGGTCTGGGTTATTTGATACGTGACAAGGTTTCCAGAGATCTGGTCCAAGTGTAAAAAGAAGTTACATCATCTGGACCAGCTACCAGAAATTTTTAAATGGTAACATCTATCCAACTTCCTTTAAATTCTATAAAGACATTGTTATCCAATTCTTAAAATGTGCAGTGTAAATGAAAGATGTGAAATGAAAGCTATGAAACAGCACCAGCTCTGTCTAAGCCTGCCTGCGTAAAGAGCATTACTTCTTGTGAGAAAAATGCAATATTTCCCTTTTCTCTGGCTCTCATGTGATCACTTGGAAAACTGCCTCAATTGCCCCAACTTCCCTGCTTGTTGGGCCCATTCCAATGACCTCACTGGAGCTGCAAAAGGTGTGATCAATCTGCTGCAAAAGTTTTTCCCACCTGCCTGAGTCTGTTCCATGAGTCTGCCCAGTTCCTGGGAATGCAGGTTTGTGGGCTGGAGTCCCCTGACACAAATTATTTCTGCACCAAATATTGCAACTCTATCTGTAAGGAGATGAAGGCACTTCCAGAAGAAGGTCGGGAAAGGGATTCCTTATTAGTACAGATGCAAAGGTAACTGGAATACCACAGTCTCTGAATGGATTTTAACCATGGTAGGATAAATATCCAATAGGGTAGGGCTGTGATTGTAATCAAAATCCATTCTAGCATGTCCTGATTCTCCAAATGCTCCTTTAGGCCCAGACTTAATTAATTTAACCTGCATGGAGTATGATCCCTGAATCAGAATTCACAGTGGCTGCCTGAACCTGAAAGACATGCAAAGGATTCTTATTAAAAAAAAAAAAAAATCAAGGCTTCTAATCTTTTCTAGGGCAATGATGCTAAACTGTGGTGAGATCAGAGGGAAGATAGATTATGGAAGTTTCCACATTTTATTTTAAATCACAGATGGATTTTGTACTCTGTGAAAGCAGTCATGCTGTTAGGAAGGAAGGATCTAAGTGATTCTGAGACTTCATTCACCACAGGAAGCAGCCAAAAAATGGCTAAATCTTACTGCTCACACAGCTATAGAGTTAAAAAGACAGAGAAACTAGACAATTTTGAGGAAACCTGAGTAAACAACAAGAGGAAGATGCGTGAAGTAAAGCTGTTTTCTCTTTGTTATGTGCTAGACTAAATGAGAACTGTTTGCTTGAAAATGGCACCTGTAGAATCTTTCTGGTGATGCCAGTTCCATCCCAGTACTGAGGACTGGCAAGTCAGTAAGGTATTTGCTGTCACTTTGGTCATCTTTTTCATAATTCCTGCAGGCTGTAGTGTCACATCTATTTGCCTCCGTTCCAGGTATGGAACTGTCCTGGGATCTGGATCAGTTTGCACAAAGGTCCTCCTGTCCCAGCCAGAGTTCATCTGGGAAGCACCTCCTGCCCTTTAAGTGTCTCTTTCCACTTTCACCTGGAAATAGCTCCCTTCACCCCCCTCTAACCACCATCTCACTGCTCCTAGTGCCTGTTGATCAGCCAGTGTTCTCTTCCATAGGTGAAGCAGCTCTGTAATGAATGAAATAAACTCATGTAAAACACTGTGAGTCCCCCCCTGGTTACCTTATACTCAACTGTTGGGCCCAGAGACCTCAATGGTACCTGGCATTATGCAAACACACAGCATAAAAAATAATCTGTCCTTCTCCAGAGAACTTTCAGTGTAATTAAGGAGAGGAAATATTAGCATCCTTTTTCATCATGAGGTACAGAGTCATTAAATCCCTTGCCCCAAATCTCTTCAGGATGACTGTGTGAGTGTAGTCCTGTGCATTGTTAATAGCTGTGATTTATTTATTTATTTATTTTTAATTCTGTTTCTGAAGCATAAAGTGCTTTTCTCGTTTTCTCGGGGTAGACCACACCAAATTCAGCAGGAGTGTAATGGCTTCTCACGCAGAAAGAAATCCCGTCAGAGGCACTGAATAGTACAATCTAATTAAAAGGGAAGTCAGCAGGCCTTAATGAACATCATCAGGCTGCAGAGGCTCTGATTATTCGGACAGTGACATGCAAGATGTAAATTGCTGAGGTGAAGAGCTGAGTGGGGCAGCAATTCACTTCGCACGCAGTGCTTGTGCCTGGGTTCAAGGCAAGGCAGGACCCACAGGGTCCTGGTGCTGGACCCTGGAGGTGCTGGACCCACAGGGCAGGACCCTGGGTGCTGGAGGACAAATTGGAGATTGCCTGTAGGCACAGCCAGGGCTCTGTGAATCTCCCTGCACCCCGGTGGTTCTGCCGCGGGGAGCTGAGTCCGTCCAAGATGAAGAGAAGCCAGCTGGGTACATGGACCTGGCTGCAGCAAAACAGGGAGCTGTGCCAGTCTCTTGGCTTGAAGGGGGCAAAGCAGCCTGCCCCTGCTTTAACTTTAAAAGCACTTAAATGTGCAAACCAGCACAACAAAAGTCAGCAATACTTTTTCTGCTCTCAGGAGTGAGGCCACAATTCGTTATCTTGAATCTGGTTTCCTATAGTAACTTGATTTTTAAAATCTTCCAGCCTGAATGAGTTATTTGTTGTTTTACAGCAAAATGGCACTGGCATGGGTGAAGGTGATGCAGGTCAGCTGTACAGAGAGCTGGTGCTGGGAAGCAGAGGGGGAAATGTATCAAAGCATCATTAAAAGGGAAAAAAAAGGCAACTTGAAAATAAGCTGCAAATGACACTTGTTTTTTAACACAAACAAAAAACCCCAAGGGACTGTCATCTGTGAGATATTCTCTCTCACTGGAAGGAAAGAAAGTCAAGAAAGGGATCCTGTATGTCTATTGTCCCTGTGTCTCCCATTACACCCAAATCCTGTTTAATTTGGCTGTTGCTATGGCACTTTATGATATATCCCCTACAGCATACTTGCTCATTCAGAGACATTAAACCAGCCCAGCTCTGCACCACAAGCTGTTGTGTTTCCATGCTTACTCAGTGACCAAGCCTCAGCCAGTAACTCATTTTACCCTCCCTGAGATGCTCCAGGGTGCAGCAATAACCTGTCTCCACTTCTCCTGCTACCACAGTGCTTGTGAGAGCACAAGCTCAGTGCTGGGCTGGAAGCTGAGAATGTGAGGAGGAGAGAAGCAAAGTTAAATAAGCTCCACTACTCCCAATTTCCACAAACATTCCTTTCCTCTGGTGAAAGCATATGTGAGGCCTTTCCTGGCCCACTTTGCTGGTTAGGTTTGGCAAGCCCCCAGTTCCCCTGAGAGCAGCCTGCATACCACTCATCCTCTGGAAATTCCTCCCTAGCCGCAGGGAAACAGGTCACCAGCCAGGAGCCTGACTCCAAACCACTGAGTCTCTCTCTCTGCTCAGGAGGAGCCAGGTGGGTAGCTGGAAAAAGATGCTGAGAAAGGGAAAAATAAGATGTTCAGTGCTCAGAGGTTATTTGGGAGGAAATGGGACAGTGGAAGGACAATGCTGTGCTCCAGTCTCATGTTGGAGACCCAAATTCACGAGGTCTTCTGTGACACCTGCCTGGCCCCCTCACCCCCTGGCACAGCACAGGGGAAGCAGAACACTTCAGATAGGTTTTGCCTAATTGTGAAGAGAGTAAACTGCACTGGGCTGGATGTGGATATCTGCTGCAAGCCAGAATATCAGGATTTAATCATCTCCATCCATTTGGCAGGTGGTGATATGCCACAAAAGGACTTGATGCTTCTAAACTCTTCTCTGTCTTGGGAAGAGTAGAGACTTTCCAATCTGGCAGGGGTAATTTGAGCCACAAAGAGGGAGACAGAGACAAAGGCAAAGGACAGATATACTGAGAAACAATAGGGGAAAAAGCTGGAGGTAAAAATGAAAGTGGTCTGAAGGAGAGGAAAAACGAAGATAAAGGAAAGGTGCAGAGAGAGAGAAAATGTATAAATATGGATGGGAAATAGTAATGTGCCCATCCAGTCAAGATTAGATTAGCACTGTCTCCCTTGTCAGCATGGTATGCATCCCCATTTGAACCCACACTTCAGCAGATGTCCATCTGTCACAGCTGGTCTTCATCTTACCCATCTGCCTCTCAGGCTCTTGGAATGGTTGCTCTTCTTTGGAGCTGGCACTGCCTTTTTCTCATGTAAGCAGGACTCAAGTTTACTCCTAGTCCCCAACAGCCTCTCATCCTACCAGGATGTTGAGAGCTTCTAATCTGGGCAATTGACCTCTAGTCACAGTATAAAAATGAAAGTTACTGCTACTGAATCATCAGTGTGTCAGGATATCTTCACTCTTTTAACCCCTCCCTTTGATCTTCTAAACTGCATAGGTATGCAGAAAGACTCTTGCCACTGCCCAAGAAACAGCCCATTTTATTCCACAGAAGTTGCAAGAAACTTGCAGTTTTACAGGACTATGGAGCTACAGCATTTCCCATTAACATCAGTCATAAGAAACAGAGCCACAACTGCCCAAGTACCTGTATCTCCCTATCAGTCCCTGGAGGAATGGATCAGGTTTTGAAAGCCCTCAGTTTCCTCCTTGGTTTTCATAATGCTCACAGCCATTACATTACTTTTTTGTTTATGCTTGGCTCTAAAGAAACACAAAGTGTTTATTGAATTTATTTATTAAGCACAGATTTTATATCTCAAGGAACTGTTCATGTCTTAAGCCCCCTTTTAAAATAAAAGAAATTTAAAACATGCTTCATTTTTTATTTACTGTAATTATTCATGGCTTGGCACTGAACAAACTCCATTTCCAGTTAAACACTACTCACGGACCTCATAATATAGTACAGCATGTGTTGAATGAAACCATCCATTTTTCATAGTTGCAGCAACTTCTGTTTTCCTGGATTACCCTGCCAATTTGGCAGAAGGTTTTGGAAGGTAATAGCCTAATGATAAAAATGTATGCACTACTTGTTCTGTTGCTTTCTACTGCCAGTCTCTTTAATAGACAGAACTAAGTACTTGACTTGTACTTAGCAAACATAAAGCTCAGTTGGGTCCTTACAAAGAAATTAGGATAAAAAAGCATCCAAACATTTCTCTACACTCAGCTGTCCCTAGCAGGAATCGGATACAATGAGCAAAAATCAGATCTATCAGCCCCAGATAGGCCCAAGTGGCAGGGGGCACTGTGTGGCTGCCCTCTTGGGCTCTCCAGAAGAAGGAGGATGGTGATGTGGCCCTGTTGACACACAGCACGTCTGGGAAAAGCCAGGGTGAAATGAATGGGCAGCACAGCGTCCGATCTCTCCCTAAAACTATCCTACTGCGCTGAGGGAAGACTGCAGGCACTTGGCTGGGGCCTGGGCAATGCTGCATATTAAGGATGGAGGGAATCCTGCAGGAAGGCAGAGAGGGGGATGGAGATGTTTAGCAATGGGGCTGAGGAAGATGGGGCAGTCACACAGACTGGTGAGTAGTGTTCCTGTGGTGCTATATTTTGCATGTTCACAGCAGGGGAGTGCTGTGGGCTTCAGCTGATGAAGTCTGGTTTTGAAGAATCTGCCTGGTAAATACCTGAGTGTTAGGGATACCATAACAAATTGTATTTCCCTAGAAAGACACTCCTTTTCTAGCCAGAAGCTGCTGGACACTTGCTGGGAATTTCTGGATACCCTTCAAACCCTGAATGACTAACTGCATGTGCCATAGCCCATCAATCCGTCATGTACCCCGTCATGTCAGCCCCACTCCCTGTGAGTGCTGCTCACAGCCAGTGTGGTCCAGCCAGAGTGAATGCCAGAGCTGAACAACATATGCACTTAGATCCTCCAAAGGAACAGAGAGGGCCTCTGAAGTAAAATATCACCATCAAGGCAAAGAGCTCCGTTTCTACTTGCACAAATTTTGCAGTGTAACCAACTCGTCACGAGTCTTAAATACTTTATACCCTCCCTTTCTATTTTCTTGATCAAAGATGGAAATGTGTGTCATGCCCAGCTGGTTTTCACACCCATCTATGATGTTCCCCCAGGAGCTTTTCCCTCCTGGTCGAATTCATGCAAGAATTCCTACCAAGATGCATTCCTGCATTCCTACCAAGATGCAAGCTGTCAGAGAAGCAGGTGTATCCTCCCTGATGCCTCTGCACATGAATGCTGCTGGACCCAAGACTGGACCTCAGCACCCACTGGATGTCTGCCCACTGAGGTGGGAAAGAGTCCCAGTGCTTCTCATTGCAATTCCAGCTGGGAGCAACTGCTGGAACATACTGTGGTTTACTGAGCAGTTCTCAAAGCCCAATGCACTTCCCTATGGGTGCTTCTGCTGACAAATTAATGCATGTATTATTTAGGCAAAGTTATAAATCACCTTCTGAGCGTTCCTTTCACAACAAATTGGCGTGCTCGTGGCAGCCTGTCTCTGGAACCCCATGCAATGGTTAACAGCTACTAATCCAAGGAGCTCAGACATGACAAGCTAGTTTTCATTCTGCTTCATCCATCCTTAATCCTCAGCACTCAGAGGTCAAAGCAGAACTTAAAGATTATTTGGGCTATCATTTGGAATTATAAATAGGGAGACAAGTAGTCCCTGCCTTATTTTATGGCCATACTAAATGTCGATCTACCCCTACAAATGACTAGTGTGTTCCAGTACCTCAGACAATGACTACCCCAGCTTGACAAAAGGAGATCATATGAAGATGATATAAAATGGGTATCAATCACATACTCATAACCAGGTGATGTCTATAAGCTTACCTGGGAGAACGCCACCAGATCTGCCATGCAGATATATCACATGCTGGAGTCCAGCTTTGGCAAGGAGTGATTCTGTAGGCCAAAGCAGCAGACAGAAAGCTGACAAGAAGATTTTTATCTAGCAGGCTGTAACTCACATGCCAGCAAAACCTTTCTAAGTAAGCTCATTTCAATATGAAAGCTTCAGAGTCTCTGAACTAGTAAGAGGAAAGCCCAAACAACAGGATGAGATTTATGATGAGCATCACAGCATATTACCTGAAGTGCTTCTCCACAGTACTAATGCCTTCCCTCACAGTCCTCACACAGAATTAAACCAAAGAACCGACTCCCAGCTGGTTTCTGTCAGCAGCATGCTAGAGGATTTCACTGGAAATCAGGCCTTCCGCCCTTTCTCTAAATTTGTTCATCCTAAATTTAGACCATTAGGTCATTTTTTCCTTAAATATTTACTTACATTATTTTCCCACAAGCCAAAATCTACTTTACAAGTTCAGCTCAAATGGCTGCAGAAGAGGGTGCATGTTAAGGAACAAGAGCACTGAGTCAAATACATGTGACAAATTGGCAGGGTCCTCTTGGGCTGGGAGCCACTGGGAGATGGCACATGTAGGGGTAGGAACTGCAGCAGTGAAAGAGGTTGAGTTCTGAATTTCCATCAACTTCAGGCACAGCTGTCGGCATTTTGTGCCTTTCAGGTCTCTCTCCTCAGAAAACAGGATATTTGGGTTATTCTGTTGGCTGTAAGATTTCTGTAACCCTGACTCTACCTTTCTTGTCTTCTCTGTGATCCCAAGTATGTCTTTCACAGCACAGGGTTCTCTGTGACCTGGCTGCCAGCAGAGCAGCATCACAGGGCTGGTGGTGCCAGTTCAGGTCATCTGAGGATCTCACCCACAGTGCCCAGCAGCCTTTAACAATTTGCAGCATTCCAGGTTTTGCCAAGACTTTCTGTATTTAATGGTGAATCCAGTTGTACGTCAGTCTCAGCTTTATTTCAGCAGATTGTGAAACCTGAAAGATCTAGAAACAGCCAGGTTTTAGGAGAATATGAAATAACAGTGAAGACTGGAAAAATGTCAGCTTTGTAAAATGGAAATCCCATATGTGTGTTTGTGAAATGGAGATGCAGCTATAAGCACAATCCATTTTACATTCATCCTTTCTATTTCTTTGCTATGTTTATGGCAATATCACAAAGACTGTCTTGGCCCAACGTTGCATCTGCACACATTGAAATCCACTGATTAGATTTAGTGGAGAATTATATTTAAGCTCCATTAATATTGTAATTTTATTTCCACACGGATGCAGACATTAACATAACGGGGCCCAGACATGCATGCAGGTGTGTACTTGACAGAACAGATGTCTTCCCGTGCCGATCCTCACTCACCTCTCCAGGAGAAACACGTTTCCCTTGACTCTCACCCAGGGATACAGCCCAGCTCTCCATCCTTCATGGTTTGCTCAGGTGGCAAAGCAGCTGTACCAGTCCAGTTCAGAGACAAACCCAAATCCATCTTCAGGTCTGAGTCCCTTTCTCAGACTCCTTATCTTTATCAACACTACTATAAATCACACAATGATTTGAAAAGGCACTGCCTCCAAAAATAACACATTTCTTACAAAAAGGACCCAGTATCCCCATTCTTTTTGTTTACTGGGCAAGGCTGATTTATACTCTTTCTCATCCAGCACATATTCATGTCATTAAGAAAACCACAGCAGGTGCACTGACATTTGGAGCTCAATGAACAGCTGGAAAGGCAGCTGGGGTTTCCCTGCTTTTGAAGAACAAGTGAAATCCCAGAGCAGAGGAAGCAGAAAACTGGTATTTTTGTATTCACTTCCTAACAATTTATTTCAATTTGGATGAGGATCTGAAGGAAAAGGGAAGACATTTCTGATTGTTTCTAGTTGGAGGGAGAAGAAATGATCAATCTAACGTTTATTCCTCCTCAGTTTTGAGCTGTGATATTCATACTTAGTGAGTATGAGGAATACCTTGTTGTTTCATGTGAGTGAGTAGTTCATATACGAATAAAATAATAATAGTTGTTAATCAGATCAGAGACTGCTCCTAGACCCACTGTCAGACACTTGAATTTATTTGCCAGTTGAAACCATTCATAGATGGCTTAAGTGAATAATTCCAGGGTCCCCAGCATTTCTGAGCTGTCATGTGATAATGAAATAAAATTCCGTACTACTCTCTGCTAGGTCTGTAGTTCAAACTGGACCTTTAATTCCTTCCTCTTCATCCAGTCTGAGAATAAATTTTACATATTCTTTCTGCCAGTTGAATTTCCTCTGTCAAAAGCTCAGTGGGGTGTAAGCATAGAAGGGGAAGAACTATTTGGCAGCTAATGATCCTGCAGCCAACCCTCACCTCTAGCAAGAGCAGTGACTACCCTTGTTGAGGTGGTCATCAACAAAACAGTGATCTTATTCATGTGGTGGTTAGATCAAGGGTATGAAGGCATGAGGAAGGGCTTCTGCTCTTCCTCCCGGGCCTGATGTCCATCCTTAAGTCATCTGAGGACTTGAATCATCACCAGATACACTAAGAACAGTCAGAGAACAACTGCACTGGGAGTTTCTCACACGTAGAAATGCTGCTGGCATAGCAGATGTGTTGTGAAGTGAGGCAGCTAAAATCTACCACTGTTTGGTTTTTTTTTTGTTTGCTTTCCCCCTTCATTCACGACCAGGCAGATTCCTGGCTTAGCTCCCTGTTTGGCCACACAAAGTGGTGTTGGTGTCAGCACAAAGGGAAGGAAGGAGTGCCGGGCAGGAGAGCCGGGCTGCCCCTTGCAGCTACAGCTCCATTAGGTCAGACTCAGCACAGCCCTCGCCAAGCAGCCACCTTGTCTGCCAAGACACAAAGGAAACCCAACCATTCTTCACTACTGAATGAATACCTTTTCTCTGTGCCCAGTGACTCAGCTGTGAGGAAATACATGCCTGGGACGTGGTGCAAGGCTTGAGCCCACCGCTTTGGGCTCTGTAATGTTACTATGAAAAGGCAGAGAACTGGTGACAGTGATGTGGTGTTGAAGGGCTTTCCTTTCAGAGCAGCAGTAGCACCATGCAGGAAGCTCTGGGAGCTGCTATAGTTCTGCCTTTTCCTATGAAGCAGAGCTCTGATTTCCCTTGCTCTCTCTCCATTGCTCAGCAGCAGAGGCAGCTGCTTCACTCTGCTCCTCGGGTGCTTCCCCACTGCTCAGCACCAAAACACAAACACATAGCTGTTTTGATTCCTCCCTTCCCTCACTCACTCCCTTCTCTGCTGCCTCCTGGGAGAAATGGAAGTAGATTGGAATTTTGTTATATCCCTTCACTTGTTGATTTGTAAGAATCAATTTCAAATATGTTTAATTAAGACTGCTTGATGTCTTTTCCTTGGATAAGGGCCATGTGAGCAATGCAGATAGGGAAGGAGAGGTGGCTCTGCAATGAAGACAGGAATATAAAGTACTGGTCCATTTCCCAAGTCTGCCTGACATTAACTGTGCTACCACAATTATTTATTGGCTATGTGTTAAACCTGTGGAGCAGGTTGATATTTCTTTTCTTTGTTGCTGGCCTTCACTTATACAGTTTTTGCCGTAGCCTACCCCCAGTCTGTGGTAATATGACAGCAAACCGAAAGATAAGATAGTATATTCTACTTCTTCTTTCCTTCAGTTTCTCTGTGTGTATTTTTTCTCTTCACACCTTCTGCAGCAACTTTACTCCAGCATAATAAAGGCCTCTTCTGGCTGACTGCAATGTTTTTTTATGAGCATAAATAATTCCAGGTGGGGACCCCCTCCTTATCACACCAAGGGAAGAATAAATAACACAGTATACATTTTCAGGCTGGGAATAGGTGAAAATGCTGCATAATGGAAATTCCATATGAGAGAATAAATTCTCAGACCATTTTAGCTGGTTGGTGCTAGTGATGTCTTTGAAACCATTTCACTTAAGTCATAAATGTAAATATCCTCCACCTCTCACAAACACAGGCTCAGCTGAACCATTTTCTTCTCTAGCAATATACATTCCTGCAAGCATAATGGCTTTTTGGTCTTTCTAATACACCTTTACATTTCTTACTTGTGCCTAGTAGCTAGACAGGCTATTACCACTCTAGTTTTTTGTATGGAAACTCTGTTGCACATTAATCTAACCTCACACATCTCAGGTCATTTATGAAGTGCACAAGTTTATGTGGGAATGGGTTCTGTTTTATGCAGCTGAGACACCCTTTCAGAATGTGTTTGTTCCTTAAAAAGGAGATAAATTAGTAAAAACTAACTTACTTTGAAAAAAGCTGGTTATGTGTTGCACTACAGAACTGAATATCTGCTATTAATTTTAAGTGTTTTAAACTGATTTTTTTCCTAAGAACAGTATTGCCTGTTGCAAACTTTTGTGGGGTGATCTACTTCTTACATCCTTATTGACAAAACTTTTTGAGACAAAGCTTTTCTTTTCCTTTAACCATTTTTTTAAAGTAACTAAAGATAATGATAATGTCCACTCCCGCTTTTAGTCAACAGTCAGGAATTAAGTTTAGCCTTAGGAGCTAAAAAAGCAAGGATATGAACTGAGAGTAAAAAGAGGCAAATTCTCTCAGTAGCTGCTTTTCAACATGTGCTAATTCATGTTGTTTTGTAATTAAAATGTTTTCTCCATCTTGCTGCTGTGTTCTCCTAAGGGACATTGTGATTTAATCTCCCAGTAATGCACTGCACTTGTTGTCATGGAAGCTACTTGTGTGAATAACTGCAAATCCAGGCACAAGTTTCGGATGCTAGGCTATAGCACTGCAGCATTTTTCTCTTGTCTTTCTAGGATTTTGTGTGTTTCCCTTATTTTATTCCTCTTATTCTTCCTCTGGCTCCCCACTCTTTCAATTTCTCCTGCGTTAGGACAAAGTGTTCAATCATTTCTAATATTGCAGTTTTGATATAAAAGAGCCAAAAGTCAGGAAATGTAGCCAAAGCTCATGTTCTGCCCTGTGTACAGCTGCAGGCCCAGGACAGTACAAACACCTTGCAGATGGTGAAGATGCATCCTTCTGGGGATGAGCCAAGGGCAGGACAAGGAGTAAAATGCATAAAACGCATTAGTCCTTTAATAATACTGCCCTTTTTGTGGTTTACATTACCACTTTCACTGCCCAACACACCTCTCATAGGTCAATATCCCCCCACCCTGAAGTAAATGATGCTTTTGGCACCACTGGAGAATGGTAAAGACACGTTTTTCAAAGGGTATTTCCAAGTTAGCCTGAGGCAGCAAATAGGGAATAGTGAATTGTTACTCCAGCAATGAGGTAACTCAGCTTGGACTCACCAAAGCATCATTTGACAGAAATAAAACGCTTTATGCATAAAAGATACTTCTGGTCTGTGTGCAAGCCCTCAGAAGTAAGGTTATCAAAGAGAACCATGAAACAAAAGCTTTTTTCAAGTGTTTGCAACCTTTGACACTCATGTCCTCTTCTCTTCTGCACAGCATGGTCATGGAGAGCTCAAACCACTGCTTCCCATAAAGAGTTATAGACACAGAATGGGTTGGAAGGGACCACAGTGGATCACCTGGTCCCACCTCCCTGTTCAAGCAGGGTCATCCCAGAGGCAGGATATCCCCAAGGCACAGGATTGTGTTCAGACGATTCTTAAATATCTCCAGTGAGGGAGACTCCGCAACCCCTCTGGACAATCTGTTCCAGTGTGCAGTCACCCACACAATAAAGAATCCTCTTGTGAGCATTTCAGGCATTTGCCCTAAAATCCAAAACAACAGCTTCTAGAAACTGCAACAAAATAGATTCAGGCAGCCTGGACCACTCATCATTTTTGCATATTGTTAATTCTAATGGCTACTGTTTCTGCCTATACAATCACTTTGTGGACAGTGCTGAGTTTGCTTTCTTTGGCAAAAACTTTCATCCACCTTGAAGAATCAAATCCTTCTTGTTCCTCTGCTCCTCCATAAAAGGGGTCCTACTGAAGCAATGAGATAACTCTTTTTCATGCCTCTGACGGCAATCAAAATAATTCCTTTGAGTCATAACCCCAATTAAACTGTTCATGTCCTAGAGCCCTGGGGAGCTGTACTTGCTTTGGAGCAATGGTCCATACAGGGGCCAAATTGTGCTTCATACCTTTTCATAGGGGAAGAAAAGGGCATTGATGATGCACAGATAACTGAGAACTCTTGCAGCTATGCTCTGTACTTATTGAGCAAACACATCACAGGAAGCAACTGGGAAATCACGAGCAGATGCATGAACTGGAAAGCAAAACTAAATATCTGTACCCTCACCAATGAAACTGCAGGGAAAACCTGGGAGAGGATCACAAATATTTACCACATGGCTAATGAAGTGCAGAAGATTCTGGCAGAGTTCTTAAGAGAGATGAAAACATCTATAAAATGAGGCTATTTTCAGCCTCAAATGTGATGTTATGTTTAAACCATAAAGATGCATGAGCTAAGTGGTTAGAAGCAGGTCAATGGGTTGGCAAATATGGCTTTCTTTTTGTTTAAGAACGTGGGTAGTCTGGAAGGAGAGTGGAATTGAGTCAACAGAGCCATAGGAGATGGGATGGGCTCCTGCTGCAAGCAGTGCAGAGAAGAGGGGTTTTTGCACCAAGTTTGACAGGCATTTTAGCAGGAGATGTGTGGGCTGCCTGAAATCTTCAGGCAGAGGCAGTGGTGCACTCCAGGGCACAGGATGAGGCCGTGCAGGGCCAGGCAGGGAGGCTCAGAGGGGGTGGCTGTGCTCAGACATGCTGCTCTCTCTGATCCACCGCCAGCCCTGAGCCCTGACTGGGCAGCAAGGCAGAACTCCCAAGGCCCCACTGGAGAAGGAGATTTGAAGATTTGGGTATTTGGAAGAGGATGAGCGTGGCAGTACAAAGATATATAATAGAAAATGTTTTCAGTAAGGGTAATGAAAACCTTGTGTTTCCTAACTTGTCTCCCCGAATAATAAGCTTTTTGTTACGTGACTGATCAGCCCTTACGACAGAAACACCCTTATCTACACTGGAGATGTCTTAACACACTTGTAAGAGAAATAAAAACAATGAATTGATAGGAGACTCTCCACCAACTTCAGAGATCCCTGGGCTGAGCTTTCTCTCTCAATACTAATTGGGGATCTCTGCTGCTTAGATGTTCATGGCTACTGCCATTGAAATGAATTGGCTGCAACATCAGCATAAAGTGATGCACATCACCTTGCATCTTCAATTGCTTGACAGCTTTACAGAGAAGTCCCTTGGGAAAGAAATTAGTGAAGAGTTCTAAACTCTTCTACTGTTCTTTATGTCCCCAGACAACTCATGTCAGAGATGGAAGTAAATGCAGGAAGAAGTAAAAGTCAGCAAAAAAGTTTCAAGTGGAATTTGCAATCACTAACTGCAGAAACTGACTGAAAATCTTTCTATATCTCAGCTATTGTGCTTAACTGACACGTGTGTTAAGTCAGTACAATGAAAATCAGAGTGCTTGCTCTAAATGCTCATACAGACTTGGAGGAACTCATGAATTCATGGAGAGGACTGTGGAAGGAGTGATGATGGAAGGATTTGACTACTGAGCAGGAAGAAAGAGAAAGGGAAGGACTGAATAAAATGCAGATCAGGAAAATCAGATAACCATGACAAATACAAATGAGCTCTGAAAGACTTTCTGAGTAGAATCCCTAAGAGCTGTAACAGACTTTAATATGTTTTGGGAATGAGATAATGAGACGAGGGAGTCAGTGCTGCGGGGGCTGGCATGCCTCTGATATGCATAAAAAGCCCCTTCTCAGGACAGAGCAGCCCAAGCCCTTGTCCCTTTGAATCTCCTAACCTAAGCCATGTTATCCTGGGAAGAGCAGGATAGTCAAACCCTGCTTGTTTCTGAGGTATGACCTGTGACTCAGCAAGTGGGCCAGTACTGAATCAATACCATGGCATTCATTTTTGTGTGAGTCCTTAGCTGAGGCTTTTCTGGGTGAGTGGTGTTGGGCTGAAGCTGGTGACTCCCAGCTCAGCTCCACGGTGGGAATCTGTGCTCGGATTGAAAGTTAAAAGCGATCAGTGTGATGACAAGAAGAATGACATCACTGAAGCAAGATGCCACAGACACTTTTCCCATGGCTCAAGGGGATATTTGAGATGTAAACCATCTGCATATGTAGAGGTACTCCGTGCTCTGAGGCTGTTTTCACCAAAAGGGCATCTAAAAGAGATAAAAATGAATAGTCATCATTCTGGACTGGATTTCTGCCAGCTGCTTAGTAATTAGAGTTTTAATTGCCCCATAATAAAAGTTTTAATTACTCAGCAATTAGTGCTTGAAGTTTCAAGTGCTTCACATGCACTCAATTGCATTCTGGAATTGTCAAGAGCAAAAAATGGAGTAGCTCCAGTGTGCCTCAGCAAAGCTCTGAGCAAGAGCGGGAAACATCAGGGATGGAGCAGCAGCAGCAAATGGGCACAGCTCCAATGCCAGTGGTCAGCCAGGCAAACACTCTCCCACAGCAGACCCTGCAGGCAGCTTGGGATCTCTCCCAAACTCCCTCCTCCTCTGCTGGGCCAGGCAAGCTGCTCAGGTGCTAAAGGCATGGTGCTGGGCTGGGGGAAGGCTGCTGCAGAGACCAAACCCTTTTCAACATCTCTGTTCTTTGCCTCGGTGCGTTCCCTCCTTTAGGCTTTTAGTCACACACCCGGAAAGCACTATCCCGTCATTTTAAACATCTTGATCTAAACTCACATGGGCGGGATAAGAGGCAGCCAGCTCCGGAGGTATCTTATCAAAATGCCATACTCATGCTATCTACTATATCTATCTCCAGTAGGTTTACTGCAATTCAACAAAATATTTTACTTATTCCTTAGCTAATTTAAGGCCAAAATACCCTTTGTTGTGTCAAGTATGAATTGCTTCATACCTAGCATTATCCCGATTCATTTCCATATGCTGCATAATAAAGGTCCTGAGGGTCTGGTTTCTCTCTTCTTGATTTACTAGAATTTAAATATCATTAACAAGCCGAACTATAACAAAGCCAACAGTTGCCAATGGTGCAGCAAACAGGGCTGCATTTAGGGTACAGAGCCTGGAAGAAACTGCATATTTATGATCTGCTTGGGTAACCAAAGAGGCAAATTGTCTGACGAACCATGTAGTCAGAGAGTAGGGAAAACTTTTCCATAAAATAATTACAGTTGCTCCAGCTTTTTTTTTTTTTTAATGCCCAGAAGAGAGAGCTTTAAATGATGTTCAGTTTTTTTACAGGCAGCATGCAAAGTCTATCACAAGAACTTTGGCAAAACTAGACAAAATGGATTTAGTAAAAATGCTTCATGGGAAAAAAATTCTGGTAGAGGAAGGGTGGGATGAAACTTTTCAGAAATTCAAAGTTAGCTTCATGTTCTATTAGATATTACTCATAATTCTAAAAAATCTTAATTTTGACAGGGGAATCATAATGTCTTTCAAAATGTGGGGCATTTGTTTCCTTTTTTTCTTACACTGGTTTCCAAGTTTATCTATTGGTAAACAGAGCTAAAGTTGAGAAATGAAGTTTACAGGAAACATACCAATAGTCACATAAGCACAGATTAAAAAAAACAACTCTTCCTATTCCTAAATATTTGAAATAAAATCCAACAAATTCAAATTATGATTACCCAAACATCAAAATCTAAATAAAATACAAATAATAATATACAACTAAAACACAAAACAGAATTTTTCCTTTCTGCTCTGAAAGTAATTTAGACCTTTGAAAAGTACATGGATGGTTAGTAACTTGGTTAATAACTCAAAGCATTTAGGTCTTCTCTAAAGCAGCATCAGATGTTTTCTATACTCCGGACTGTCCAGGTCACTGATTCCACAAATGCTCTACTCCACTGGGGTGCTAAGTTCAGGGACTGTACATATGTTTTCTGTCTCATTTCCCTGACACAAAGTCTGTAGTGCACTTCACAGTGGTGAACCAATACCTGATCATAGCAGGCTCTGTTTTTTCCAGTTATTACTGGAAAATACTGCAAAGTATTAAAGGCACAGTAAGCTGGGATTCACCTCACTGGATGTAGCTGTCTTGTCTAAGCTGGTAACAGGCTCAGTGAAGAGACACAGACATCTGGGTGAGTCACTCTTTCCAAGTGTAAATGCCTGGGACAGATGAGCTGATTACTCTCTGGTGGATCTGTCTCTAATAAATAAGGGGAGATCAACATTTAGACAACTGAAACCAGGAGAAATGCAGAGTCTCAGAAGCATGACAGTAGAAGAACGGACTGAAAAAGTAGGTTTTATTGAATGTCAGTATTGATTTCCCTTTTTTGATCCAGGAAAAGCACATGTATTTCAGACAATGTTGATGCTGCAATTATCCAATTCCTTTCACCTCTGAGGCTGCAGCTCAGAGCCTCAGGCTTGGATAGCAAAGCACTCTGTGTTAGGCACCCTATGGATCTGGGACAAACAGTTAACTCTGGTAGATCAGGGTCAAAGCAGTCCCTGCCACACATTTTATTTACAGCAAAATGTCGTACTGTACAGTAAGTCTTTGCAACTCAGGTTTTTACTTGACTCTACTATTGAAAAGTGCTTCTTCTTGTCAGTGTTTGGCACTTTATAGAACCTCTCTTTTCCCATTATTGTTTTCCAGCTATGCTTTTCCCAGCTGCTCAGCGATTCAAGAGGTCTTCAGCTGCTTTCCTCAACCCAGTGTTACAGAACTCGCTGGAAGATGTGGTCCTGCTTTATGAGGTTCAGTATATGCACCTTAAGCCTTAACCAAGACTGGGGGTACTGTCCATACTGGGGTGGGTTATTCATTATCTGGCTTCATGTCACTTTTAGTCATGCCAGCAGTAAACCCATGCCTGTGTGATAGTCCACCAGAAGGGTGGGAACATCTATATGTAGATATATACATGTATGACAAACTCAGATCTTTGAGCAAAGTGAAAACCAGAGTGAAAGGCTTTCCACTGAAAGCAACTTTCTCACAGAACAGTTGCATATAAACAACACAATGCATGTAGATTCTTTGGTCTGTGTCTCAGTCCACAATTATTAAAGCCACAAGTATTGCAAAGTAATCCCAAGGGCATGACTGTTTCTCTTCAGAGCAATCCATGTCCCTTCTTTCACAGCACAGCAATCTGTAAATCACATTCTGGTCATACGGTTAGTAAGGGAAAGTGGCCTGACTGAACAAGGTGTAGGGGTCAAATCTATCTAGCCCACATTTTTAGAAACTAGGATTGGATGTCCAAACAGGGGACATGGGCTTGGAAGTCACTGCTGTGCTCATTCAGACCTTGGCTATCCCTGGCAGCGTAAACAGCCTTTCCCAGCTGTGCTGCTGTCTCCACCTCTCTAATCCCCATGTGGCACCAGCAGCAGCCCATGCCAGTTTTGGACAACAGAAGACTGCCTGCTTTTTCCTTTTACTCTTTCCTTTCCCCTTAGCCTGTCTCTAGTTTTCCCAGGCAGGTAACACAGGAGTCCAATGCCAACACAGAAACTTTCTGGTCTTCCCCACATCCAGACAGTGCAATTGTCTCCATTTGACAAAAATTAAAGACCCAAGGCCATGTTGTTAATTCACATTTACTCTGTCTAGAGTCGCTTGGAGAAAATAAATAGCTTTCTGTATTCTGATTTTGTACCAGTTTCTTTTAGCTGAGCTTGACATTGACAAAGGTCAGAGGATCTCCATCAAAGATGAGGAGCTGGCTTCCCTGAGGAAGGCTGCTGAGTTTGACACCGTCTGCAATGAGATTATCCCCAAGAGCATCACGGAGATCCGCAGGCTGAGCAGCAGGCTGGCTTCCTACCCCAGGGTCCTCAAGAAAGAAGACTTTGAAAGGACAGTGCTGACCATGGTGTACACGGCCTACAGAGCTGCTCAGTCTCAGGGCCACCAGAAAGACACTTGGGCTGAATCCTTTGTCAATCTTTACAAAGCCCTGAAGAACGACCTGATGTTCCCACACAACAAACAGCCATCATAGTGGGAGAGGAGCAGCAGCTCAGCCGCCTGCGCTGGTTGATAATGGACACAAGGTAGCACGTCCACCACTTTATTCTGTAAAGAGTTTAATAGCCTGCTTCATGAAAGATTCTTTGTTTTCTGGCTCCCTCTTGTGGAATCCGCTTTCTAGTTCCATGTTAAGGGTGAAAAACGTCGTCAGCCCTGAGAATTCGATTTTTGGGCTGGCTTGGAGGCAGGTTCTGTGACAGGCAAAGAAAGGAGTCTGGTGTACACCCAGGCAGACCCTTGTTTCAGGCAAACCCTTGATTCATCCTGTGGGTTTCCTATAAACAATTCATAAATATACTGTGCTTATGCTCACATGCTGATGTGTAAGTGCTGGAGAGTGCTGCTTTCCAAGCTGGGGAAACAAGTTCATGTTTTGGCTGGCCAATAAGTGAATATTACACAGAGATGAAGGCCCTTTGTAAAAGGAAGAGGTTTCATAACTGCCAACCTTCAGAAATTATGCCACATATTATTCATTCCAAATGTTCTCCTAAATAAGTACTCTCTGATTCACTTCATTTGGCTGAGCCAGTGTTCAATTGCAATAACATTTGCAGAAGACAAAGGGCATTGTGAAGACCAGCAGCAAACAATGCCTGTGAACGTATTCCCTGCTTCCTGGAGCTGTCCTCCCAAACAGTCTGCAATGATTCTTTCATTATTTGCACATGACTTTGCTTCTGCTGCTTGTTTTTTTTTTGAAAGAAACATGTATTTGTCCTCAGTGGAATCCAAGGCAAGACAAAGGCCCTATTTAATTTAATAATGACACATTTTTCCTGGTTCTACCACTTGAACGTAGGTCATCTAAACCCATGTTTCAGAATCCCCCTGAGGTGAGGGAGGAAGGTGCATTAAAACATACCTGGTGCTGAATTTAGCACTGTGACTCTATTTTTTTATAGTAAATTGTATATTCATTTGAGTATATGTGCGTGTGTGTGTGTGTGTGTCTATGTTCATGAATGTGTGTGCACATAAGTGCTGAGTACATAGAAGAATCCCAAATTGTTCAGTCAGTGAACAATTGCATCTGACCACTTAGCAGAAAATGCTATTTACCAATTCAGTGGTGCGAATTATGAATTTGAGAGCAGCAAAGGAAAAACTGTAGAAGTAGTGCAACCGATTATAACAAACTCCCTGAAAAATCATGAACAGAAATCAGACAGAATACTTTGTCAGACAGATGACTAGCTATCAAAAATCCAGACTATTCTAAGTTAAATCCCCTAGTTTATGTGCACAAGAGATACAAATTCTGGTTTTCTATTGATATTAAAGGTGCTTCTACTTCCAAACCATGGGAAAATAGCTGAACATTTATTTTATCCTTTCATACCATCATTCTCTACCTCTTTATTGCATAATGTCTTAAGGATGCAGGCCCAAATAAAAAGTCCCTGAGAATAAAACAGACCTAAGGATTCCAGCCCAAGTTCTGCATCATGTTTAACTGCTTTTGCATCACTTGAGCAAAAGGAATTAATTCTTCTGTGTCCCTTAAAAGGGACACTTCAAGGACTGAAGCTGAAAAAATCCACCCAGAAGCACAGCAAAGAGCACAGTGCAAGCAGTCAGAGCACACTGGATTTGGCAAACACCTGTGGGAATGGGAAACCACAGCAGCCTTAGGGGCAGTCTGGCCACAGCATTAGCAGCTGGACAAAGGTTTTATAAAAGACACAGTCAGTCTTGTTTCTCCCAGAGTTCCTGGATTTGTGTGTATGAGCGTGCACATTCATTTAGACGCACATATGTGCAGGCACATTTTATACCTGAAGAGTTTTCTTGGCCATCTTCAAAGCCTGTCTGGCAGGTGGTGAAGGAACCTGCAAACTTCAGCCACGAGGCTGTGGGCCACAAATATCTCTGTCTCCTCTGCTTGCACACACAGAGCTCAGCACCCCCAGAGCAGCCTTGCGCTCCTGCCCACGCGCCCTTTGAGCCCTCAGCTTTAACACTGATATCTGCTTGTGATTCCTTCCCCCAGCATGCTTTACAAACACATGGAGGGGAAATGCCACAGAGTGCAATACTGCCTTTGCAGCTCTGCTTCTTGGCTCCCTGAAACACCGCTTACTGAAAGAGCCTGGAACCAGAGCAATTCATAAATCCCTCACAGTCAGCTACTCCAAGTCAGCAAAAATAGCAAGAAAAAGAACTAGGGCAAATATTAATTGCTAGCAGTCACCATCCAGAGAAATGCCTCCCAGCCATGCTCCTCACCCCACAACAGGACTGCCCAGAAGAGTTTACTAATCATAAAATATTCCATAGAAAAGAATTACAGATAATTTTTAATATCTTATAACTCCCTATGGCATACATACCTTACTGTACTTTACAAATTGGTAACTGAAACATTTATCTCCTCAACAGAAAATAAAGGTTTTATGAGGTTTTTCCCTCCTCCCTTTACTGTGTGTAATGTAAGAAAAAGATTTATTCCTTGGGAAAGTGCTTGGACTGCCCAGGTTAATTTAACAGACACTCTCAATGTAATAATAAAAACATTCTACACAAAAGTACTTGCCTTTGCATTGTATTGATTTCAGCAGCAGATTTACTATTTTGCAACTTCAGCATGAGTAATTGCTTATCTTAGACTGTGAAACTCTTCCTGAGAGCAACGGTATGGGAGGGAAGAGGGAACTGTCCCTTATTACGTGAAGGAGTTAATAAATAGGAATGAGATTGCCTCCCCTTTCCAGAGTTCAGGTGGGAAGGAGCATTCTGCCTTCAGGGAATTTCTTTGGGCTTAGGGCATTTCCATCCCTCAGTATTGCTTAAGATGCAGGTGTAGGTTGCCTTCTCCCTATCTCAGTTTATGGCTTATTGCTTCAGACTGAGTCTTCTTTATAGGGAGTTCTTATCTCATGGGTTAGAAAACCACTGCCCCTAAATGGCACCTTTAATCCACCCTTTGACCTTATAGATGATAAAAAATATGAAATAAGGTTATATTATTTTCCATTTAAAATCAAACTTTTTTTTTGAGTGTTTTAGACTTTTTAAAATTATTTTTTAGTTTCTCTGAAAAAAACTAAAAAAACAGATCCCGAGATGTATCAGCCAAGCCAAAATCTTTATATTAGCTACAGCTTTTCTTCCAGAACTAGTCGTTAAATTTACCTGAAAGGTCTCAAGGTTCTGTTGCATGATGGAAGTTTCAGCCTGACATACAATTACTAATTTCAGGAAGAATTCACCCCACACATCAAAATCCTCTGCAATTCTGCCTTTACCAGTTTTCCAGGACTCAGGGTCACAGAGGCATCACAGTCCCAAACTGGGGAGCTCAGTTTGTCACTGACTAGAAGAGGGTGGGGAGAGAACAGGCAAGCAAGTTTTGGGGGCACAGAAAATCCTAGATGTGTGCTTCCCATGAGACACAGGGCAAATGGATGTCTGGCTACAGATTGTGCATGTAACGAGCCAGTGGGTTCAGTCCTAAATCTGCAGTGCTTTCTACCCCACAAAAGGCATTAATAACAGAAGAGTCTTGTCTCCACTAGAAGACAAGACTTTAGACTAGAAAGTCTAAAAATTCTCAGTTTGATTTTGGGCCCTCTGGATACTCAGGGCACATGAGCCAGCACAGAGATCAGCCCAGGCCTTTTGAATTAGTTACATTCAACGGTCGCCATGGAAGAAGCACGAAGACAAAAGATACTGTTCAGAAAACAATGATTATTTATTTATCATCAGTACAGAGACCTTGAAACAATAACAAACTGTTCAGCCACTTAAAAAAGCTCTTTTTATATATTTGTGGGAATGTCAGAAAGCTGTTGATTTTCTCAAATGTTCTGACTGTGTTTGGGGCAATGGGTGGAGCAACTTCTACCTTCAGCAGTCCTCATTGGTGAATTAGAGTTGCCTGTAGCTTTTTAACAAGTTTTTGTCTTGAGATCAAGTATAATCCATGCTGGAATTACTGCCCTGTGAATTCCAAGCTCAAGGCAAAAGTAGGGTAAAGGTAGATACAAAACAGAAGCAAAGAAATAAAATCCAAAGGAGCTGCAAATGGAGGGGGGGTTCGGTCTTTTCTTTAAAGAAGAAGTACCTGAAAATTTACTTCTATGCACTAAACAATAAGTTGTTTGGTTTAGTAATTTTCCAGCAGAAAAGGAACTGTATATGAGACTTTCAGACTATCAAGCAGAAGGAAAAGCAGCAGCCCAAAACATATCTCACCTGATTTATGAAAACAGGAACCACATCGCTAGATGATGGAAGAAAAAAACTTTATAAAACATGGGAATAAGGATACAACACATCTACAACTGTGAGTCTGAATAAAAAAGAAAATTTGTCAAAAGATCACTATGCTCCAACTTGCAAATCTCTGCATGTTATGGTGTGATAATAATTTGGATGTGGTGGTGAGCCCTACATAAACTGAATGTCT
Organism: Corvus kubaryi; assembly: GCF_017639235.1. NCBI lineage: Eukaryota > Metazoa > Chordata > Aves > Passeriformes > Corvidae > Corvus > Corvus kubaryi. Next base: position 141,595 of record NW_024581700.1, read on the forward strand.
TTGTAGTCGATAAACCTTTTCAAAACAACAGATTGAAGAACAAATAAACTAAGAAAGATATTTTAGGTGACTGTGGGGATAGGAGATGAGATGCTGAGAGATCTTTTGGGGAAATCCAGGCACAGGTGAAGGAAAACGTGGCATGAAAATTGGAACATCTGAGGAACCAGAGAAGAATCTGAAGGAGGAAAAAGCCACCAGGAAGTGAAAGAGTATGGCAGTGATGAAGGAGATTCTCCGATCCAGAAATCTCTTTCTCGTTGTTCTCATTCCACTTCTGCTTCTTCCTCTGCCGCTCATATACCCCAGCAGTGTAAGTACATTTTCATTTTCTTTTTAGCAAAGCCTCTGAGTGCAGCAGGTAGTCCTGCTGATTAAGCTTGCAGTGTGCAAAAAGAAAGACAAAGACCTCAAGAAACACAGATCTTAGAAAAATCAAAGACTCAAATTTGAAGGACTGTGAGGGTCACTGAGAAGTCATCATGATAAGAGCCAGGGGTACCTTGAGTCATATCACAAGCAGAGCTGAAGAGCCAGGTGAAGCTAGTAAAGCACTGTTTTAAAGCAGAAATATTGGATCTCTTCTTTTTCTAAAATAATATCTGTGTGGAAGGGGGAACAGAACAAACACATCCATGAAATTTTCTTTAAGGAGAGGTCTTTAAAGGAATACTTATAGAGTCTTTAGTTTTTTAGTAATAAGTATGCATGGAGGGACTTTCAATTTAGTGTGGGTTTATAAGGCAGCAATTCAGGTGAGGCAGGAACTAGGACTTGGTAGCAATGCATGGCACTGACTGCTCCAGAGCAGGTGGAGGTGCCTCTGCTGAGGCATTGCAGCTGACACTGGCTCATAAATGCTGGCCCAGAGACATACACAGCAATGCAAAGGAGGGAATATCCTGTGCTTAACACACAGACCAGGCAAAGGGAGTGAGTGCAGCTGTGTTCCTGACTCTGCTTTGGAGCTACTGAATACCTTGGCCACATGGTAAAGTCCTTTCTTTGCACATCTCTGCAGCTGTAACCCATAAAATAGCAATGTTTTCCTACCTTATAGAGGTGGTGATATTTAACTTATCAATATTTGCAATGTATTAAAAATCTGCAGCTTGTCCTTCCCCATAGCCCTAGACATAAATCTGTCCAAAATGTGCAGTAATTTCCATTCTGTCCTCTGCCCTGCTAAAGATTAATTCTTCCTTATAGTATCAGGGGATTTATGAATACTACTCCTTTATCAAACAGAAATGCAAAGGATTAGGAACTGTATAGCTGTTTTCATAAACAAAACAGTAATATTTTGTTTAGAAAGATAACCAGGATTCATAGAAAGGAAATGTTCCTGCACCACTGAACTGTATGTTTCACGTTTTCCTGCTCTGAACGTCAGTGTATCTTGGCTGGTCTCTTGCAATACTTTTTCATCTCTTTTACCTCAAGAGAGGGAATGAATGACAGACAATTGTGCTCTTCAGGGAACAGAAAGGCTCACCCTTTCACAGAGGCTTGTTTTACAGAAAGGTTTAATCTCCCCCCATGTCCCTGGAAGGGTGACATGAAAAGAGATACTCCTTGACATGCTCAGCCAAGGGAATTGTAAAGCACCATATGGGTGCTGAAGCAGGAATTCACTGACAGGATTGCTCCAAGAATGTACACCACCAGAATGTACAGTACCAGCTGGTACAGCACCAGCTCCCCTGCACTATTACTCTGCACCTTGTGATGCTGCTTTACTGCAAAGCGATGTGAAAATCCAGCTGGTGGTGATTTACATCCACTTTGTACATATGTGAGTGACCACAGAGGGTAAAGTACAGCTGAGTGTCTGACCAAGAGCTGGACAGATGTTTATAGTGCTATTAAGAAAACAACACCAGCAAGTAAACTCAGCTGACAGCACACTATTCAAGTGCCTTTGTGTAGATTTTACTTTGTTACAACCCATTGATTATGATTACTTTTTAAATGGGAAGATTAAATTTGATGCCTGCTCACATGGTGGTATTTTTACATTTATATTAGGTTTTTTTGTCTTTTTTTATAGAGATTGAAATTACCAGGTCATTTATATTTGCATTTCTGCAGGGAATCAGCTTGCAGTTTCTTTGATGATACCAGCACATCTCTGGAAACGTCAAAGGAGCATTACATGTATAGTGGCAAGAGTGATCAAAGGGAGCACAAGGACTCAGAATTGTTGTTAGATACTGCTAATGGGAATAAAGTCCACAGCTTCTTTAATATTATTTTGTGACAAGGAATGGTTGGGTGAAAAATAAATTTGATAAAATTTGCTTGAATTCTTTTTCCCCTTCCAGAGTTTTGACTGAAATTGTACCACAGGTTTGGACACACATAAATGTCTTTCAGGTCAAAAAAAGTGTTTGCCTTAAACTGTGGGTCTTTTTCATTCTGTCCTTATTTCCTTCATTGTTCACAGTGACGTGAGCATTTTTGCTTCTTTTTTGTAATCTTTATCCTCTTTTTTTTTTTTCTTTTGTCATAAAGCCACCAGAGATACCATCAGGCATGCCACATGAATTCAGTCAGTTGAGAACAGGCTTTCTGTGACCACTGTTCCTGTGGCCACACTGTGCCCAATCAAGGATCAGTTTGGATTGCTCCTCAAAAGTCAGCAGCTGGCAGAGCTGTGAGACCTGCAGTATCAGGGGATGCTGACATGCTGATATGCCAAATCAGCAGAATGGACCCTAAAGCACAGAATGTGCTCTGAAGAGCCACAGATGACATCCTTTCAGTCACCTTTGGTTTTATTTACACCGGCCGAAGACTGGAATTTCAGCATGATCCCATAAAATCAAAGATGTTATTCCAGAGGCTGGACTACTTCTTTGCAGAGCTTAACCACACCTCTGCATGCAAGATATGCAATGCACACCTTTAAGTGGGCAAATTTCCAACACAGAATTTATTCTTTCTTTTAATCATTCTGAGATCCTTGGATATTTTAGTTACAATAGTTTGATGCATGACCCTTAGTGTGGAGTTTTTAGCCACAGCTTCCTTTCAGCTCCTCTTTTATTTCCACCTAAGGGACTGACTGAAGACAGATAAATTGATGATAGTCCCTTCAGCCATCACATTTTCCTATTCCCTGCTTCAAGCTCTGAGGTTGGCTTAACAGAAATTTTCAGCTGTATAACAAATGAGGAGGGTGAAACACTTAAAATTATACTGCCACTGCTTCAGTCTAGTACTTAGTAGCTCTGGTAACCATTAATTAAATATATAAACTCAGCTCAATTAAATAGAAGAGATTAATATGGTTTCTCTTGGAAACAGAGAAAAATAAATAAAGTTGCCAGACAAGCCGATTAAGTTTATAGTGGAGATTAGCAAGCTTGGCTTTCCCAGTGCTCACTTACAGTTTTGTACCATTTAAAAATGGGAGGGTTTTTTAGGGTGTTTATTTTGTAAAATGATTGCAGCCTGTTTTGTAGGGAACACAAAGACTCTGTGCCCATCCCAGTAAGGTTTCGGTAGAGATGCAACTTCCCTTTGTCCTATTCCATTTTCATTATCAGCCTACTTTATTGCCACACAGAGAGGAGTAATAAAAAATAACAAACAATTACTCAAAGAAATTAAAGAGAAGTGCATTTTTGGAGTGAGAAAATGGTTTAGATTCAGGTTAGGATGAGAGCAATTTTATTAATTTTGGCAAAACGTATCCCTTGGATTTTACATCTGCACAGCTTTAAAATAAAAATCACTGATTCTTCTTTCATTAGAAGTTATTGTTCTCCTCAGACAACTGCTGGATCTCATACAGAGCCCATGCAACGTAACAGTTTGTTAGCAGAAGCTAATGAGTTAAAAATTACATATGAGTCAGAGTCACTAGGTCACAAAAATGGCCCTATGCTCTGCTCTCTGTAGAATATTAACCTTGAAGTATAATGTAGTTAAAAGTGACTGAGCAGCAAGTTGGCTAATCCAGAGCTAAATTTCTCCAACAGCCTTTCAGATACTCTTTATAACCTCTCAAGTAATTGGAGTCTATCTGCTCAAAGGAAGTTAGGTTTTCTTCCAAATTTTTTTCAGCTATTTTGGTGGCCCTGCTTAATAGAATCACAGAGTCATAGAATCATTAATGCTGGAAAAGACTTCTAAGATCATCAAGTCCAACTGCTAACTCGGCACTGCTGTGTTCACCATTAAACCATATTCCCGAGGGCCACATCCACATGTCCTTTGAAAGCTTCCAGGGATGGTGGATCCACCACCTCTCTGGGCAATCTATTCCAATGCCTGACCACCCTACCACTGAAGAAATTTTCCCTAATATCTGATATAAACCTACCCTGGCTTTGTTGAAATATAAGTGTTTAATGTTACACTTCTCTGAAACAGAGCGAGATCTGGCATTTAAATATTTAAATCCAGGCTTCTGAGTAACCCTGGCTGCAATTCTTACTCAAGTAAAGCAATCAATACATATCAATCTATCTTAACTTTCTCTGTGGGTTGTGTTCTGCCTGTTATTACTATAAGCAGTACTTCAAAAAAAAGATCAACAACTGATTGTAGCTCTTTGCTAGAGGTAATGTAAAAATGACACCTATAAACATGAATTTAAATACAAGCTATTGATTCATTCCATTGAACCCACATCCCTGTATAATTTCACTAGGCTTTACCACCTCGTTCACAAAAGTGATTGAAAAACAATGAAATGTAAAAACATGCTCATTGATTTGCACAGGGATATGTGAGAATTGCTTGTGTGACCTCTTGAAAGCTGCTTTATTTAGAAGTCATCCATCCAGGAAACAAAAGTAGTGAATTTATATTTTAAGAGACTCAAATAGCATTTATGAACAGGGAATTTTCTAAACAGTAGCCATTTGTGAGCTGTGACTCCACATGACTCGATAAATTCATATGCAACGTCTGGTACATAATGAAGAACGGGTACATTTATAGCTGGAGTAAATCAGTGCAGACCTACTAACTGCCATAGAATGCAGGTTAGGCCAGTACAGGACTTGGCTTCAAACTTGAGAAAAGAAAAGGAAAGGAAAAACCTTTTCTTGAGGGTAGTTTCTGTAATTATTACCAGCAGATATCCAGAGGTTTCTAAGTATAGAAACTATTGGTAAGATAGCAAATTGAGCCTAAGGAGAACTCCAAGGAGTGCAATAAATAAAGATATATCATAGAAATGGACCAGAAGACTTCCATGCACTAGCTGTGTTTTCCTGTAAGAGTATTCAGCAGATAGCACTTTTCTCCATCATACCCCAGCTCCCCATGACTGCTCAGCATGATGCTCTCATGCCTTTTTCTACCAGAACCTTGGACAGCAGCAAATTTGTCCCATTAACTCCATTCACCCATTGCTTCCAACCCTGCAGGTCTGTGGTCTTCTTCCGAAGGTCTTTAGAAATTACCTGAGCAAATAAAATCATCTAACAAAAGTGTTTGCACACTGTTTAAAAAAAAAAAAAAAACAACAAAAAACAACAACAAACCACAAGTTTCCAGAGCATTTCCCAAAATAACTACGAGGCAGTTTTATGGCAAATATGAATGCTCTCATCTGGTCCTGAAAAGTAACACTTCTTGTCTTTGTCTGGTACTGGAGACAAAAACATGCAGAGATAACAGGTCAACAGGTCTAATCTGAGCAGTCATGATTGAATGCTTGGTAAATATTGGATTATGGAAATCAAACAAATTTATAAATACACTTGAAGCCATTACTTTGCTGATAAACAGGCTTATCCCAATGCTTTGTCCTGTCTTATATGTGAAAATTCTCATTAGCATAATCTTCAGAAGCTGTCTTTTCAGATGGTAGCCAAGATTTCACACCCAAACAGCTGCACCTTTGGAGGTCCCAATACAGTCCTTTTTGGTTTTTCTAGACCCACGCACCCAGAGTCTGAAGAATCCCATGGGTGAGTTCACAGATCTCCCACAGCATGCGGTGGGGCAGTAAGACTCATCCTCTGTGCTTCGTTCCTGCAGGAAGCCTCGTGTGCCTACGTGCTTGTGGTGACAGCTGTGTACTGGGTCTCTGAAGCAGTGCCTCTTGGGGCAGCAGCCTTGGTTCCTGCTTTCCTCTACCCTCTCTTTGGAGTCATGAAGTCCAGCGAGGTCAGACCGTTGCTCATTTTTGTCATTTAATATTCTTACTCTCAGCTAATTATTTGAATAATGCTGATGTTAGTGCAGTAGCAAGGCTTAGAGGTATGGGAGGAAGCAGTGTACTGTAGCAATCGGTTTACTCATTGCTCTTCCTAGCCCACATGGTTCCCCCCACCCCCCATTCCCTGCCCCTAGCCCTGGCCGCTCCCTCGGGCTCTCCCTATTTGCTCCTGTACCCTAACCCTGCCCAGGTACTGCCCCTGAGCCCCTGACAAAACCCCCTGCACCCCGGTCACAAGGTCTCTCTGACTCTGGGGGTAGCTGGGGCAAGATGTAACTATTAAAAGATCCTCTTAAACCCTCATGGAGAGACCCTTCTCGCCTCCCTTGCCATCACTGGTTGTAAGGCTGATAGCTGCCAGAGCAAAACCACAGAGCTGTCCAAAATGGACTACGGGAGGGTGAAATGGTCTCACTGCCCTAAGCACTCTGCTGAGCTCTCAGGAAAGCTGCAGCCTGCTAAACTAAACCTAGCAATTGCAGCAGTGTGCATTTCATCATGGGTAACTGCGTCCCACCAGCTCTTTCTTCGACAGAAGATCAATAGAGGATATAATACAGCCTATATTAGGCAGGAGAGATGTCCATCCTTTCAACTGCTGCATCACAACCTATTGCTCCACAGGATCCCACCTTTCCCCTCCTCAAATCCATGTAAAGAGCAGCTACAGGACACACTGTAAAGTTTCCTTCCAATTGTATTTGCTGTGGATGTCATATAAGGCAAGAGGGTACATACGCTAAAACCAGTTACCATTTACTGTAAAAGACTAGATAATTTTGTTATCCAGGTGAATGTCTAGTCTTTTTTCAAAGCTGTAACCTAGTGCTGCATTGTAGCCATGAGTTCTCAGGCAAAGGAGTAGCTGTACAAAAAAGTCTCTATGATCAGGCCTGAATTTGCTTACTTGAGTTTTTTTTGAATGTTAATTTCTTTCTTTATATGCCAATAATTTATTTTATTTTGTCTACAACTTCTTTCCCCCCTCCTTTTTTCTATCTCTTTATTTGGGCATGAGGGGACAGCACATTTAAGGACAAGTAATACAGATAAGACTGCAGAAGTATATGTAGCAAACATAAAATTGTTGGACTTCTCTCACAATCTAGCACTGGGAATACCCATAAATGGATAGAGACAAGCATGAGCCAAGAGTTTTATGACTGCTTATTCCCCCAAGTTTTGTAATAAAATTAGATGCATTTTCATACAAACACAATTCGGTATTTTCACAATCTTTTCTTCCTAACATTTTCATTAAAAATTTGGCAGCACACTGGAGAAGGAAAATTTAATGGCAGCCTGAGAGAAATTCAGTGTAATATCAAATAAAGTGACAGTAAGACTGCTGAAAAGAATGTATTATTTGCTTTAGGAACAGAAATAAACCCCTGCATTCAAAAATAAACAACTCTGATGATGTTGCAGTATTTCCAAGCTGTTCAGGAGTGACTGTTGCCTAGAAAATTACTACTATTTAAGCAACAAATTACTCACAGGGGCTTAAGAACATGACTCAGTGTGTCATATATATGTATGTTGGTGTTAATAAGACTATTAGCATTCACTTATTTCTCCAAAATGGCTGTAAAAGGAATAAAGGAAAAAAAAAAATAAACAGGTTCTTCACTCTGCCAGGTTGATGGATTTCCTACATTCACCTCATTATTTTTTGAAAAGGTAGCAGGAAAATAAAGTAAGTTAATGAGAAAGAAGACGGTGGAAGAAAGCCAAAAAGGTGATATTTAAAAGTTCTGGCAAACAACTATGATTGCCAAATCTATTTAGGTCACCACAGGGATTTATTAAATAAGTGTTATTAAATGTATAACTTGTTGCAGATTTCACAAAATAACGTTAGTGTCATTCTTGCACTTTATGGAGGAGCATCAATATAACTGAGGACAAAGGAAAAACTATTGCTTCCTCTGTTCTTAATTGTTTTTAAATGCTGGCACCTACATTTGGTTAGAGGAGTAGTTTTAAACTGAAGAAGTTATGTTTTTAGAAAAATATTCCAGTAACAGCCTAGGAAGGTATTTCCACTCTCGATATGACCGTGTCCCGCAGCCATAGGGAGGAGGAGAGAAGATCCAGCAGGCAGGAATTGTGCAGCAAGATTGATTTATTTAATTATTTTACAAACTCTTTTATAGACTTTTTTCTTCATAGTCTAATTGGACAAAGGACCAGCCACCCCTTGGGGTGATTGGCTAAAATCCTAAAACATCCATTGTCAAAATATTTTTCTACTGTACCATAAACATAGTTCTACAAGGTCGCAGGTGTTCATGGTTTACAGAACTTCTGCTGTTATCTTCCATGAGAGAGAAAAGTATCCCATGGTTTAAAAGAAGCAGGAAAATTCCTTGCTAACAGCATTTTTGGATCCACAGGAAGGATTGCATCAAAATTAAATGAAAAATTTTGCTAGACCCCAAACATCTGTTTGCAACTTTTATTTTCTCCCATTTTGTTTGTTTTTACAGAAGTATGTGTGTGTGTTTGTGTAAGAATTGTATGGCTTGCTTAATTTGCCATTTTTGCAGTTGCTTAACAGAATATCTTCTCATTTTTTTAGCAAGACCCACATTCACAATTTCTGCTTTGGAGGTGGTCTCTTAATATTTTCGTGAACCAGTTAATGGGTTTTGCTCATCATCTTTAAATTAAAGTTCTTCTTCTTGGAACTTTTCCCTATTTTCCTGATAAAGTGGAGATGGATTTCCAATGTGAAAAGTTTTGGCACAGGGTTTGTGGATCACTGCAGCAATATACCAACCATTTCTTATCACACTCAAAGAGCAAGTCCCACAGGACTTTTTTTCTGAAGCTGTAGGTTCTAGGGATGCCACATTTTGCCTAAAAGCTGAACATAACAGAATAAATATAAGCAAGATAGACAAAAACATGTCCAGAATGAAAAAGCAGATGAAGCACAGGAGTAAGCTGCCTTCAGTGCAGTTTTGCCTGTGCTTGTTTCCCTCTGAGCCTAGTCGAGTATGACTGATTTACTGCAGGCACTGAATATCCTGCTAGAAAAAAATAACATTTCTCTTGATCTCTTCAAAACTGAGAAGCCTATAAACAATAGGGTAGAGAACCTTATTTGTAAACACAACAAGAAGGAGATTAAAGAGACTATTTTGATTTATGAATTCTTCATTTTCTCCAGCTCCCTGTCATTCTTACTCCAGGGAGCAAAAATGCGCAAGGCTATATTTCTTCTCATTCATCATGCTTTCTGTGTAGAGTAGTTACTGCTTTTTTAACTGACTGATTCCCCCTGGCCCTTAATGCAGGTGGCTGCTGAATATTTCAAGAACACAACTTTGCTCCTCATGGGCGTGATTTGTGTGGCAGCTTCTGTAGAAAAGTGGAATCTCCACAAGAGAATTGCCTTGCGCATGGTGATGATGGCTGGAGCCAAGCCAGGCATGTGAGTTGAACCTTTGGCTTGGGGGTAGCTTGAGCCTGACAGCAGCAGCTTGAAACCTCTCTGATCTTCCCATCCATGGGCAAAAGCTACCTTGGTTTGGGGCATCTGTCACACCCATCTTTCCTTTCAGAGTCTGAAAGCTCACAAATTTTCCCCTCCTTTTTCTTCCCCCTGTGATTCCTCGTATTTTCCTGTGCTGCACTCCAGGTTGCTCCTTTGCTTTATGTGCTGCACCACGGTGCTCTCCATGTGGCTTTCCAACACCTCCAGCACAGCCATGGTGATGCCAATCGTGGAGGCAGTGCTCCAGGAGCTAGTGAATGCTGAGGAGGAGTGCGAGGTCATCACGACTGCAGGCAGCACCGTTGCTGAAGACAACAAGCCAATAGGTACTTTTTAGTACTGGCCACTCTTTTCTCTTTTGTTTATCAGTGACCAGGCTTGTTGATACATATTATTCAAATTCTATCGAGGTCAGATCTGTCTGATTTATACTGCCAAAAGCACTGATATGTACTCTTTCTTTTTGTACTCTAATATTCCTTTCAAAAAATGAAAGAAAGTTTCAAGAAGTGATGGAAGAACAGGAGCTGGGACACTATACTGAATTAGGGCATCTGCTGTGGCTGTATGTAATAAACTTTTGGGTCATAGGATTTTACAGGGTTGGGAGAAAACCTCTGAGAATAAAGTCCAGGAAATTTAGAAGAGGCTCAGAAGCTTTCTCTTGACAATCCCATAAAAAAATTTGATAAGAGCTCTAAGGTTCATTTTGTTCATTCCTTCCCAGAAAGAAAAGGTTTAGGAAGAAAAAGATCTCTCCTTTCTTTCACTTTACAGTTTCCAGGCTGAAAATTTTTTCATCCAACCTTGTCTATTATTTGTAGGTATCACAGTCTTTTAATTGCCAGATGCACATAATCAGTACAATACAGAACAATAAAATGCTGCATAAAGAGAGCACCTGAGACTGTTTGGACAAGCTTTTATTTGTAGCAGCTTCTCCAGGTCCAGTGCTGTGGCCCAGGGACTCAGCTCAGTTCTTACCCCAAGGGCTGCTCTCTGTTCCTTTGTTGCAGGTCTCGGTGAAAAGCATGGCCAACCTTCACTGGAGCTTATCTTCATCAATGAGGAGTAAGAATGAACCCTGTTCATCAGGACTGGACATTTGAACCCTACACAGGTTGCAATGAGATGAACCCAGGAGTAGAGCCAGGAAGGGCAAGCAGAATCTTGCAAGTGAATGTTTCACATGTGACTGACAAGGAAGGCTTACATGATAAATGGGATTAATGCAATGGTCTGGATCTCACTAAAACTTTGCAGTATTCATTTATTTTTGAACACTATGGATATTTTAGGGAGAAGGAAAATATTTGTAGAGGTTTGAAAGCTCTTTTGAAGTCTGTGTTTGTGCTGTGCAAGAAAGTGCTGTGCACAGATTTTTATTTCTGTTCCCCTGAAGGAACAGTGATGGAGAGGATCCAAATACAGCACGGACTGCTCACAGGACATATCCAGAGGGAAATCACTTACAGAGAATTCCTGAAGAAAGTCTGAACTGCCTGCATTTAAGAGGGAGATGAGAATGGAGGGTGGAGGGAGATGATGGGAGGCAGAAAAATGCCCCTCCTCCCCCACAAAATTTGTAAAAGGATTTTTTAAATAGAGACAAATTTCTTCAGAGGTTTGAAACACTAACAGTTTCAACTAGGTCTCTATTTGGGGCAGAATCTAGTAAGGGGAAAGGGTAAATCAAGTAAAGGACTAATTTCTTTGTCAAATTATCTAATTAACCATCAGTTAAGATATACAAGACAGTATACAAAGCTAATGTCCTAAAAATTTATTATCGGCTAATTTTGAGGACCATCTTATGAAGTGTGAGAACAAATTGCACAGTCCCTTTTTGAGCTCCTTCTGTATTGTTCACAGCTGTTCAAAATAAAAGAGAAACAAGTATTTTTTTACTTTAAATGTTAATTAACTTTAAAACAAATATTATAATTCAAACAGTACAGGTTGATGACTTTAAGTTAACTTGCAAGATCTAAATAGTTTTCTCATTAGTCTAGAGACTAATTGGGTTCTCCAATATTGCCTCTGTTACCTCTTTTTATCCTAGCCATATTTTCCATGCAATATAGAATTAAATCTTCAGATTGGCATTGTGCCAATGATCCTTTTAAACCCTATTGAAGAATATGTGTGGGATATTTCATACAGAACTATTATTAAAATAGGATTACTCGAACAAGAGCTTTGAATTTGGCAGGAAAAGTAGCATATCTTCTGGAAAGAAATTCAGTGGATTGTTTGCATGATCCACATGCCACACAGGACAGGTTTTAGGGAAGGCTTTAATGTGGTACACGTAGGTACTCAGAAACAGCATTGGAAAAGTTGGCGGAGGAGGGGCTTGACTGGAACAGGCAGCAGTGGTGCTGGATTGCTTGGAGATGCACTCCACAGAGAATGGAATCCTCTGCTAGAACGGGGTAAATGCCACCAAGAAAACAACCTTTATTTTTTGCACTGCTACCCAGCTAGAGATAGAACTATGGAACATAATAATGACTCTTATTGTTTGGCCAAGAGCCCACATAAGAGGTTCTAATAAACAGTATTCAGCATTTCAGTAGGCATTAGCTCTCCTGCAGATGTTGCCCCTCCTACCCATGATGTGTGCCTTTTGCGGGAGCTGGATGAACAGGCATTTTTAAAGTATATTTTCCTTTCTTTGTTTTTAGTGCTACTACTACTGACTTCAGCTCCTTGATGCACTCAAAGGTATTGTCACAGGTGATATTTTCTGAGCTACACTGTCTTCTAATGCAGGAACCAGCTGAGCAAGATGCACAAAGCTCTGAAAAACACTGCTGTTTCTTTTATTTCAAATGTGTGGTGGTCACTGGCAGAAAGTATGTACTGCAGACGGTCCTGCTTTGTATTTAACCTGTCAGCCTGCTTGCACAAATCAATTGGGGATCATTAGCTCCATAACAACAATGACATAAGTACAAAACAACATAAGTTTGTTTTACTTCCTGCTGGAGATCCTGAGATCCAGTCAGCAAACTAACAATTCCATATGGTTTCCAGCAAATTCTTTTGGAATAGGGATCATATCATATGGGTATGATCTTTTATCGCTTGGGCATTGCCAGCTTCTGCAGCTGCGACTTCTCAGTTGCTACAGCACATATCACAAAGTCACAGGCTCAAGGGATCTCTTAAATTCTCCTGCATGACAGAGGAAGAAGACCAAATCTCATTATAATCTGACTTTAAAATCACTTTAAAGTAAAAAATCAAGGAGTTTAAACTTTTTTTTTCCCCCAGCATAAAATTAACAGCTGATTTTTAGTGGGCTGGATTTTCTTGTAGTTTTGGAACCATTTTTTCTTCTTCCTTCTTTGTCCCCAAAACCTGCTACCCAGTACCTTTACAAAGCATCACAAATTCTGTTCTAAGTGCCCCTAGGAACATAATAAAGGCTAATCCAAAGGCATTTTCCTCCTTGCAGAGCATGAATGGTGTGCACATGATAGCCAACCCAATTGGAACAATGAATTCTACGAGCAATGGGCAGCACCTACCTCAGGTAAGGAAATGTTAGACCTGGGGGTGAGGCAAAAAACAGATGTGAATACCACCTGCTCCCCACTGTTTAGTGTTTGTTCCTTGGAAGGAATCACTTTCCATCATCTCACCACAGCCACGGCTTGGCCCTTTGCTAGTTCTTGCTCCCATTTAGATGCAGCCAGCACAGGTATGTTCAGAAGACCCATCCCCAGTGGCTGGGACAATTCATCTAGCTTTATATTTAGCAATGTGATCACGAGTTTCCTTTATTATTTCACTGTAATAGCCACTTTGTTTCTGTAAATCCTCCTTGGAAAATAGCCCAACTCAAAAACAACAGCCCCTGACACACAAAATCCTACTCAGAATGAAAAAAGCAGCAGGCATGGACCATTAATCTGTTCAGCCACTTTGTTAGGTAGTCTTAGTATCCACCTCCTTTTTGTCTTCCAAAATATCCAGCCTCAAAATTCTCCATTAAATCAATTCATTCTAGTATTTCTACTTCTCTCGAGTGGATCCAAGAAGAGGTTGCTGTTTGGATGACAATTTTGTAGAATCCTAATGGCATAAGTTTATGCCCACCAAAGAACAGGCTAAAACCAACATACAAATTTGTGTTCACAGTGCAAAAATAAATCAAAATACGAATTAGTAAATCTAACAAGCCTATCTGAACCACTTTCTGCCTTTTTTCCTCAATCCTAAATTGCAGGTTGCATGTGAAGTGCCTTGAAGTACTGTTCCTTTTTTCCCAGTACAAGGACTTGATTTATAGAGAGTTACCTGCCACTTAAGAAAGCTTCTTTTGGAGCAAAACTTTCTGGCATCTTGTCCTTCCATATTCCCATTGCCCAGCCTTTTCCATGACGTTTTGAGATCCCTGGAACTCCATTCCTAATTAGAGGCTCTGAGCCAGTTTAAGTGTGAAAGGTTCACCAAGCCTTTGTGTGGTGGCTGCTCTTAAACCTCAAGGATTATGAATTCCTTCTTCTGCAGTGCTGGCATCCTGTCCCTGCAGCCCTCAAAGGCTTTCAGTGTCCCACTGATATTCCAGTCAGACCCAGAGCTGGCCCAGACCTTAGCCAGAAGTCTGGTTACTGCTTGTCCTACATTTCTGTCACAGACCAGGCAGTTTCAGGCCCCTGGCCAGGTTTCCAGGACTGATCCCAGTTAACCCCTGTGAAGAAAAAAACCTGCCCTCTCTTACACAAACCTGTTTCTTCTCTGGGCCCTTTATCGCTCTGGCGTATGAGCATGCTGGGCTGGTGTTCTGATCACCTGCTTTCCTTGTGAATGTGTCCCCTCACAGGCTCAGATCCTGGTCCTGCCTCCTGAGTCCCCGGAGCTCGGCCTGAGCACCAAGTACCGGTACCAGACCAGACATGACCACATGGTCTGCAAATGCCTCTCACTGAGCATCTCCTATGCAGCAACCATTGGGGGGCTGACCACCATCATTGGCACCTCCACCAGCCTCATATTCTTAGAGCACTTCAACAAGTAAGTGATAGTGGGATTTGGTGAGAATGGTGGGTGAGTCATTGTCATCCTTGTGGGTCATTTCCTACCTCAAGGAACCTTAGTACGACAGTCTCTCTGAAGGAAAATTTGCTTCTTTCTCTACTCTAATGTTATTACTAAGGGTTAATGTTTGAAAGTTAATACATACCCATGTCTGTCTCCCATGCAAAGTAAAAACTCCTCAGCATGTGGTAACATTTAAGTTTCTCCATCAACTTCTTTTGATTTGACATACTGATTATCATGAAGGCAGCAGGCACTCTGGAAAAGTAAACACTAGAGCCATGAAGGTATAGCAAAGAAGAGAAAGAAATAGTCACAAAAGAAGAAATGTCATAAAATCAGCTGCTCAACATGTAGTTCAAAAAACCCCCCAGCTTAGATATGTGGCCTTACACATTTGCTTCAGAGAAGATGGGAAGCACCTCTCTGATCACCTAAGTATTTCCTTTATCATAGGCCCAGGGCTCTCAAAGACATGAATGTTTCAATGCTAGAAATGTGAATGTTTTTCTGTCAGAAGACTGCTGGTACTTCTCATGCACAGACACACATCCAAGCTCAGACCTGATTCTGACCACCTCCTGCTGCCACTATTGCCTTGATACCCCTCATTTCTCTCTCTTAAATGGTCATAGCAAAGAAGAGTAAGTTCAGAAGTCGTTCTTAATCCAAGGATTTGGATTTTACAGAATTTTCCAAGATCTTGCTTTTATGACAGTTGCATTAAAAGCACTCATCAAACATCTTTGTCAGAGCACAGCAGAATGCAGCCACTATTTGTGTGGCCCATGAGAAGACATACAAAGAGATTCTGGGTGAAATCATTCTGAAGTCTGACAACCCTAAAAGAAGCCTTAGTATAAACCACAGGTAAGGATGGAGTTTCACTCCTGGCATCTCCAAGTGTTTTTGAAGCTGGCCAGACAATCTGGTGTTAAGGGTTTGGAGAGCTATAAGTGTTAGTGTGTTGGTTTCACTCTGCACAGGTAATGCAGCTATTGCAAATGCAAACTGATGGAGTTTTTCTCTCATGCCATGACAGATATATATGCCTAGAGATGTGTGTGCAACTATGACTGTTGGAGGTCCCTGTCCCTTTACTGTTCTAACTTCTCGTGCATCCTCTTTTGTAATTTACAGCCAGTACCCAAAAGCTGAAGTGGTGAATTTTGGAACCTGGTTTCTGTTCAGTTTCCCCATCTCCCTCATCATGTTGGTGCTGACTTGGTTCTGGCTGCACTGGCTGTTCTTGGGTTACAAGTGAGTGAAGGTTGTTCAAGATACATGGATTACAAAAGCAGGGCATCTGTAGCTCCTCTCAAACGTGTCTCATAAAGACATTTTGACTGGAAAATGACAGAATTTAAGGCACAATTTCCTTCTTCTTGCCAGAACAATTACCAGAGGAAATCTCACTGCTTAGCTGCCCTGCAGAGGCAGCAGTATAGAGAATTGCTGCTTGAGATTAAAGTGCCCAGGTATTGCTGATAGAAATCCTTACTAAGCATTCAACTGTTTTGGGCTTTTTTCACTCTTATGACAATGAGCATTCCCTTGTGGACCAAAAATCTTGTTACGAGTCCTTTTGGAAAAGCACAGTTTAAAAGATGGATAGAAAAATAACTGCAAGTGAACAAGTTACTTGTCAGATCTGCCTCCAGCTCAACAAAATTAATGTAAAACCAGCTAAAATGAAAGGTAAACAGACTCCATATATATTTCCACTCTTTAAAGTGGAAAGACTCACAGCCTGAGACAAATACATTTAATACCAGTAAGTCCCTAAGCCCCAAAATAAGAAAAAGTCTCAATCTTCTAGTTTATTGTACCACATATTGTCTTTACAAAGTTAATGAAAACTGCCTAAATGTGTGCATTTAGAGTGGATTAGTTAATCTGCAATAAGTTGTGATGCAGACACATTTACTCAGAATTAAATTGGCCTTAATTTGATTTAGTTTACTCTTGAATGTGAACTGAACTGACATCACTATTTCACCCAGGCCAATGACTAAATTGATAATGAGTTCTGCTCACTGAGTGCTGTAATGAGTGCTGCTGACCTTGACTAGATTTGAAGTAATTTAGAGGTGAATGGCCCCATGCCCCTCTCAGTGAGTCTCTGAGTCTTGTAGTTCCAAATTAAAAGGCTAATATAAATTCCCTCCACCACTTTTTTTTTTTAATCTTGAGAAGAAACAGGCCCTAACATACCCTCAATTAATTTGGTTTAACAAAAAAATAAAATTGAAATTCCACATTGCATCCAAGACTTCATGCTGATTAATGTTGTTCTAAATAATACCAGAGACTGAAGCATTATTGACTTTTTGAGAAGTACTAGTTGATTCCAAGCCTCCTTAATCTCTGACTTCTATTCACCGCAGTTCATTAAAGAACATATTATGTTAGGAGCTGGGCTTCAATACCCTGCCTTCACATCCTCCTGAGCCTGGAAACACTTAGAACATGTTGAAACAGCTGCCTAATGCTTGTGCACAAATGTTTAATGAATTCTCGTAGTGTTATTTTCCTAGGAAGCCCTATGTCATCAATCTGTTCTTACTTGGCTTAGATGGAACAGAATTTCAGACTTTAAGGCCCTAGACCAGGCCAAAGGTGAAAGAGAATGAACCTATCAAAGGATCTTTGTCAGCAAAGAAGAGCTAAGGGTGGAATTGTTACCACAGAACTGGTCTTTATAAACCATATAGCTCTTCTCTTCCAGCCTGGAAGGCTCTTCCAGCCTCTTCTCTCCCTGCTGGTGGATTTTACTGGTCTAACAGAAAGGTTTGCAAGGAAGTTTAAAATACATATAGATGAAAGGCAGTGCTAAGTGAGCTAAAACAATGTGTTACATATTTGCCCAAGTGAAATGAAAACCCTGGTTACGTCCTTTTTTTTGACCAGACAGGGCCTGTCTGGATCTTGAGCAATGCAAATTCATTTGAGAGTCTGGCCTTAAGCAAATACATTGAGGGAGATTGAAGTCCATGGTTTGGCCAGTGCTACATCTTGGGTGTCTAGTGAGGTACCAAATGAGATAATAAAATAGCAGGAATCATAAAAACCCCTATTATCACCTAAAAGAACTATAAAAGTTGTGCTGCCAGGGTACTTCAGTCCCTGCTGCTGCCTCTTTTAGACTGGCTTAGATCCCCTCACCCCTCTGTGTGACAGAGGGTGCAGCTGGAGTGAAAAAGCAGGAATCTGTGGCTCAAAGCACAGCAAAGTAACACTTCTGGAAAGAAGAAAAGGAGAGGGTTGAAGTGAAGTTGAAAGCATCTTCATTTCAATTAAGAATGTCCATGCTGTCTTACAGAACAAAGGCAAACTGAACAAGCTAAGGGCTTCACTTAACATTCATGAAAATGTATAGCAGGATCAATACACCCAGCTAGGAAACAGGCTTGTGTTTTCATGTTCCCAGCAGAAGTACAGGCATTTTTTGCCTGGACAAAACACCAGGCCAACTGCCTTGGTGCAGAGAAATATGGTGCTTTTCTGGCTGTGCCTGGTTTAGAAACAGCTGTTTCTATAACAGTGTGAGTACAAGCAGACAGGTCGTGGCAGCTAATGGGATCCCAAGCACAGCTTTCCCTCATTGTTTACTGTGAATCCTGAATATTCAGGTCAAATATGGTCTCCAAAGCCAGAGCAGGCCCCAAATATGTTGGATAACCCTGATCCAACTGGAAAGCATAGTTAGCCCATTAAAAATTTCTATTGATAGCTGACCTCTGTCACAATATTTCCATGTGATGATAGAAACTAGCCGTAGCTTTTAGAGGTTTCTGGCAGCTCTTTGACGAAGCCTACGCAGAGGGAGCCCAGCCATGGCTCAAGATGGCTCAGTGATACCAATCAGTACTAGTCAGAGCACCCTGGGGACCTTCCAGCTATGACTAGAATTGAATCTTAAAAGAACTTGAAACCAGATTAATCAAATATCACACGCAGTAATTTCCTTTCCCATTACCATCAGGCCTTGCCCCAGTCACATCTTGTCCCAACAGTCCCTGACACCAGAATTTTCAGTCTATTTCATTGCTGGGATTTTTTAAGTACTTTTTTCCCCCCCTCTTTTATGCCCTTGACTAATTTTATCGTGCTATCTCAGTTTTAAAGAGACCTGTTCTGTGAGCAAGAAGAAGAAGACCAAACGGGAAGAAATGTCAGAGAGAAGAATTCAAGAGGAATATAAGAAACTGGGAAATGTTAGGTAAACCAGACCTTCCTTCCTTGGGACTTTGCCTCTCTAGGCAGAACTATCCTTTCCTATTGCCCTCCATGTTGCCTTTGGCTCATGTAGCTTGTTCTAAAACTATCGGCTCTTTTTCCTCCCTTCCAGGATAGAAATAGAACTAAATGCAAAAATGAACTAAAATCAAAGACTTTGTTACAAGCATGAGTGTTAACATGTAACTCACTTATTTATTTCAGAGGAAAAAGGAAGAAAAAGGAAAGATTCACATTTATCCCAGGGTTCAAAGGTCATCTGAGTCAAGCTGTGTCTTTGAACCCTAAAGGACCCCTTTTCCTAATTCAGGCACGTTCTTATTTTAGTGGATAGAAGTTCAACAAAGACTTTTTCCTAGGCCACCAGTTGTCCAGCCCTGCCAGTTGCCCACCATCTTTATGCATAATGGCAAGAAATGTCTCTTGAAGAGATTATTTGGCAAGATTTTCATTTTCAAAAGGGCTGATATGCCACAGAATTCCTTCTCCACAAAACATTTTTGTGCTGTTCAACCGAAATGTTGACAGATCAACCGCCTGAATAGAATAAACTCTGAAACTAGACTGTTGTTCAGGATGAGCCTAAACTTGAAATCATTCTTAATTTAAATCTATGCTAAATTAAAAATCCTCAAGCCACCTCAAGTATCCTCAAGTCACCTTGTGTGCACCATCTGTGCTAATTTACATTGTCATTTGCTCTTAGGCTTTCTACCCTTCTAAAAAATGCAAGAGAATGTGTTTACAGTGTAATGCTAATATGAGCTTCACCTTGTTAACTCATTTAATCAGATAATAATGCAAATACAAAACAAGCATTTAGAAATACTTTCCTTCAGGTCTCGCCCATGAATGATTGAATTGCAAATACAGATGGATATTTTTAGCCTACTTTTTACTGGGTTTAGATGGTTCCCAGCTGGGAGCCAAATCTAGAATTCTTTAATTCAAACTAATCTTCCTTGCTATTTTTCATATGGTTTTTATTCTTTTTTTTTTTTTAAGTCAATCTCTACTTTCTTACTTCTTCTGGAACTTGCTCTTGAGTTTTCAGATGACCTTGGAATTACTTCCTAATTTTCTCTGTTCTTTTATTTCTAGCTATCCCGAGATGGTGACTGGATTCTTCTTCATCCTGATGACCTTGCTTTGGTTCACTCGTGAGCCTGGCTTTGTCCCAGGATGGTCATCTTTTTTTGAGAAGTGAGTAAAATTACCTAAAAAACTGCACAGGAATACAACTTTGCTTCTTATGACTTTCTACAATATTTTTTTTCCCCTAAGACATCATCAGCCACATTTAATAAAGCAGTGAAAAATGGAGTCCTTATTAAAAAATTAGGATTTTTTTCTTAAATTGTGTTTGTTCATATAGTGACAAATTCCATTCTTTCTCATTATTCAAAATGAGCTAATTAGAGAAAGTAAATTAAGCCATTTCAAATGTAAAAGAATAGGAGGGTCAGATTTTGAGCTTAAAAAATTTTAGTGCATTCATAGAAAAGTTGTCACTAGAATATATTGCAACTATAATTGAAATTAGAATTTTTGACAAAGAGTGTTTTATCAAGAAAATGTCCATTCAATTAAATATTACTGAGAATGGTGACTGAAGCAAATAATTTTTCTTTTATTTTAAATAACATTGAAATAAATTACATTAAAACTTACTATAACACACTTTGCACACCAAAGAAGAAATGATTTGAATGTAAGTTTTCTTTATATTGCATAAAATTAACTTTGCATTCCAATTTTGACAGAAAAACAATTCCTAATATTATGATTTTCTGGTGATCACTGGAGTCTGGCACTCCTCAAAATACTTTTACAGAAAGAGTTTTAAACGTTTAATTTAAAATCAGTCTACAGTTAATTTCTAAAGGATCACTTGGGTTTGGCTTTTCCCCAGAATGTGTTTACTGTTTGTTACTTCTAGTAAACACACTATATTTCTGTACCTCCAAGTTAATAGATTTGTAAGCCAAAAGGGATTATTTTTTTTCAACCAGAATGTTAAAAATTGTTGAGCAATGATTGAAGTTGGCTACAAAAGTCAGTTTAACAAATGGGAAAAAAATCCAATTTGTATCCTTCATATGCAGGCATATTTTTCTAGAGGGCTGTTAGTATTACTTCAGATGTGGAAATACAACTGCACCTGCAGAAATGTGCTTGGAGTTATGTACCTGGATTGGAAGTGTTTCTGTTAATGTGCTTTTATGAAAACCTTGCTTTTTCTTTCCTAGGAAAGGTTACCGGACCGATGCCACTGTCTCTGTATTTCTTGGGTTTCTCCTTTTCCTGATTCCAGCAAAAAAGCCATGTCTTGGAAAAAGGAAAAAAGGTGAGGAGGATGCAGCAAGAAAGAGAGCTGGTACATTTTTCAATGTCTAATGATTTATTTTTTTGTCTGTAAAAAGTTCAAAGAAGAAACTTTTATGTTGGTAAATCAGGGTTCAGTTTCTCCTCTGATACCGGCCCTTCGTACACCAGACCTCCTTCTCCTTTGCCATAATTCATATTGTCTCATTCAGAGGATGACAAACAGGTCTTGAATCTGAGACTGCCACCTCTTCAGTGTTTTTCAAATTTAGGACTGAACTTAGAAAAGGTTCAGATGGAGTTCCATATTAAAGAACTATAATGCAAAAAAAAGCTGAAGATAAACCCTAGTAAAAAAATCATCACTTATACAGTGGAAATCACAGTAATGTCTTAAGATAAACATAAAGGAGGTCATAAAATCCCAGACAATGTTCCAATTTTGTGCAATGCTTCTCTCACAGTCTTCTTGATAATGAGATTATTTCACATTTGTGTTTGGGTAGCACTCAGTGGTTTGATCAGTTTGCTGTGCCAGGCTTTCAGCAGTGCTGTATGAAAGTAGAATGGTCTGCACAGTCTTACATGGAGTTATAGATGTATATAAACATACATTTTTATACTGTCATATATTGTACAGATTTTAGGAAAACATAGCACTCTCTAACTCCTCCTCCAAGAAAATACTCAGGCACTAAAAATCCTAATGTCCTCAGATAAAATCTAGGGGCCTAAATGCACTTTATCAAGCATCATGGCCTACTTCATAGCCCTTCTTTGATAATAAAATCCCATTGTAACACCTTCTCTGTAGTCTACAGATATATGCACATGTGTATCACAACACAGCACACAGTCCCTCAAAAAGCTGTAACATGAAAACACAGGGGTTTACAACTCTTTACATCAACAGAGCAGCCAAGGGAAAGCCAGGATGTTTGGAATTAATACACTGCATTTGCTGAGGCCAGGCTAGCCAGAGAAATAGGCTGTGGACTGCCTCTTTGCCTCTCTCTCAGGTAGTGCCATGCATATTCCATCATTTCTATTCTTGTAAAAATGTGAAGATCTTTGCAAAAAGGGCAGTATAACACTGGTCACACACTCACTTTATTTGATATAGGAGATGGTGAAAAGTCAACAGACATTAACAGCCTGGAGCCCATCATTACCTGGAAGGACTTCCAGAAGACCATGCCCTGGGAGATTGTAGTGTTGGTTGGAGGGGGTTATGCCTTAGCAGCTGGATGCAAGGTACTGATACAGATAATTTTTTTTATCCTCCTTTCTAAAAATAGTATCAACCTGCTCTTTTATTCCTTTGTATGCTCCCCAGTTTGGATTCATGATGTGGATACTTACAAGTTTGTACATAACTGAGGGAAAGAATTGTTTCCCACACATAATGTAGTAGGTAGCTACTCCCTGCACTCAATATGTCTTTTTCTTGCTATTTATTAAACACTGCAGTGAAATCTACTTTACTGAGCAAAAGGAAATGCAGAAAGCATTGACCTAAACTTTGTTTATTTGCTGGTGGGATTTGCTGATGCAAACTGCCACAGAGAGAAGAATCTGTTTTACAAACATACCAAGTATTTAGTAATTCTTGTGCTTCTGTCTTTTCCCCAGACCTCTGGCCTCTCTACATGGATTGGACGTCAAATGCTCTCCCTGAGCAGCCTTCCCTACTGGGCTGTAACTCTGCTGGCTTGCATTTTGGTGTCCATGGTAACAGAATTTGTTAGTAATCCAGCAACCATAACCATCTTTCTGCCTATTTTATGCAGCATGGTGAGTGAAAACAGTGACATTTTTAGTCTGTTGTTTCCTGACAGGCTTGTGTGAATTTTTTAGGATGTCAGGGTCTTTGCACTCCATTCACATGAAACCCAGCCTCAGTTCCCAAGCTACTGTTCTGTAACTTTGGAACTAGGACAAATAATAGAATTGGGCAGCCAAAAGCATATTTTAGCACCAAGGAATTTATAATACCTCTCAGACCAAGTGCACTGAGGAATTCATAGGCCAAGTACAAGAAAAGGAGACTATGGAATCAACCAGAGAGGTGAATTTCACATAAAGCTTGAGATACTTTTATTAATTTTTTTTTTAATGTGTTGCTCATTAGTAGTCATCAGCTCCCTATTTGTAGAAAAGACTGGAGTGCTGAATTTTATTTCAGATTTTAAATTGTTCAGAAGGGTGATCTGGTAAGCATACTGTCTTCCAACGAGGAAAGAAGAGATGTTTGTAAGGGGCAGAAGAAAACCCAGGATGCTATTGACAAAGGTGCAAGAAAGAGATACTAATTTAATTTTATATTGGAATAACAATTACAGAAAATTTTCTCTTTATTTTTTTTATGTAATGTGAAGCTTTTCTTCCCAAGAGTGTTGGTCATTATCCATCTTTCCCTATTATAACAATTTTATGGGATTGTCCCAAAGCACGTTATGTGAACAGCTCTGAGGTAATATAAAGGTATGGTCAGACAAAAAGAACTAAGTGTGTTTCTGTGGCTTAGGAGTTCAGATTTGCTTCTGCTCCATGCAGAAAGTGACTCTCCTAAAAAAATATTTAGAGCAGTAATCTACTTGTAGTGTGAATTGCCATCTCAAGGCAAACTCTCTTTTTTGATTGCAAAAGGAACCTGGAGACACTCCCCTCCCCAAAATGATGGTAGCCTTGTTTACCCTTTCCCCCTTCCCCTCCGACATAAAACCAGGCCAAAGCCAATGTAAATGAAAATACAAAATTTTATCACCACTGGAAACCGCAGTAGAAGCACCATTCTTTAGCCCACTGTAAAGAATATTCCATCATCTCTGCCTTCTCACCATGCAAGCTTGGATCACAAACAGCTGGTTCTCTAAACCACTGTTCAGGAGGACATCACACAATGTCTCAGCATATTCAGCAGCTAGAAGAAGTGAGTTGTTTGTGTTAGCCTGTCGTGACTTCTCTTGGATGAAGACTGAAGTGGCAGTCAGTGTTAAGACCCAGAAGACACAATACAGAATGACACAGAGAACAAGTAGGAGAAAGAGCAAAGGTGGCCTATTAGTAGCAAACTCCACCCTCCCTCAGTGTGAAATGTCACAAGAGAGATCCATGGAGCACGACCAGCTCAAAATTATGGCATTGCTCTAAAAAAACCCAACCAACCAAAAAATAATTCACACTTAAGTTTAGAAATTAGGCAGATGGGATTCACAGAAAACAGAGAGGGTCCATTCATACTGATTGTCAGCAGTGACTTTTATTGATTAGGTAAAACACCGCTCTCCCTCTCTTCTTCCAGTCAGAAACACTGCTCATCAACCCTTTATACACCCTGATTCCTGTCACCATGTGCATCTCATTTGCGGTGATGCTGCCAGTGGGTAACCCTCCAAATGCCATTGTCTTCAGTTATGGGCACTGCCAGATCAAAGATATGGTGAGTCTTGGGTCTGGGTATATCCTCCCATGCTTCATGCAACTTCAACACCTAGTTCCAATCCACCAGCCAAAAATAATAATAATGATTATATTGGTGCTAATACTAAGTGATGATGTCTGCACTGCTGTTACATAATAGAGCTGTCAGGTTAAGAACAGCAAATCTGCTGTAGGACACACACATTTCTTATCTTTATTTTTTTCAATGAATGTAATGGTCTAAAGAGCTTCAGGAGTATGCAATTCTTTGCATTGACCTATTAAGACAAGCACAAGAGAGCAGGAGAAATTAGATTTATCACATAGCTCCACAGGAAGTCATGTATCACCCTGTTCTGTGTGGTTTAACTCTCCATTCTGATTATCAAGGATGAGAAGTTTGAGATTATCAAAATTGAGAAGTTCAAGTGACAAACTGAGCAGTTCATAATGAACTGCATCAGTCTTTAACCATCATTCCTGAATACTCCAACATATACCCTGACACATAATCCTCATTTATGCTTTTTTTTCTGGCTCTAGAAATCACTATACATAAATTATCACACTGTGTGTAAGTAAGTATAGATTTTTTTTTTTCTTTTTTCTCCTATCTTAACTGTTTTTGATTAAGTTGCTCTGATGCATTTTGCTTTTGCAGGTGAAAGCTGGCCTGGGTGTAAATCTGATTGGCCTGGCTGTTGTCATGGTGGCCATCAACACATGGGGAATTAGGCTCTTCCAGCTGAACACCTTTCCAGAATGGGCAGCAGTCAGCAACATCACAAGCCAAACGTAATCTTCAATGAAAAAAAAAGCAAAGGTGCAAGACCAAAGCAAGTTGGGACAAAATATTGTGCCTACATTTCACATAGGAAAGAAAGAAGGAAACTTGTGTATAGAGAGAACCAGGATCCATTGTAAAACCATGAAGAAAATCCACAGGGAGGTCTTCTGCAACAGCTTTTCTGTTCTGAAAATCAGAGTTAAAATGAGAGATTAGCTTTGCTCTGTTGTTGCTTTCTCTGGGATACCATAACTCAGAAAAAATCCACTCCTCCAGATTATCTACCTATAGCTTTTTCATGCCTTAGAGCAATTATGTAACTTGTATGTAGGACTCCGGGGCAGAAGACAGGTACTCATACACTGGTGTACTCAGCAGTAGCAGATCCAGTCCTGCCATTGACTTACAGTGATCGTAGGGTGAGTCTTATTCCCAAATCCAGAAGAGTTTTATAATCCTACTTCTTCTGAAGGAAAATTATTATTCTTCTTTTGAGATGATTCATCACTGTTTTGCAAAAACCACTTTTCCACCTAACTCATATGACCTGGACAGAAATCCAGCCACCAACTACCAGCTACAGCACTTCAAAGGGATAATAGGAACCGACAGAGAGGAAGGAGAATTCTCCTTAGAAGGAGAATGTGTTGTTGTTTTTTTTTCACACAGCACTAATATAAATTTCCAATATTGCAGTACTTGCAATCTCTGCTTTGGAAGAGTTTCAGGAATAGAAAGTTTTGTTCAAGACCTTCTTTATCATTACTGCAGTGGGAGTTCTTTCAGCAGGGGAAGCTGTGAGCAGCAAAGTCTTACCAGGCCAACACCCCCATTGCTCCTCTGGCTGCTGTTTAGTTATGCACTTTTGATTCTCCTGACAGAGAAAGTCTCCTCCCCAATGGCACTCAGCGCTGCTCCATGAGTAAGAAGGGAGAGGGCTGAAGTGGAGTGGTGCTGGTGTAGCTCCCCATCCTGTGCATTCACTTGAACATCACCCCCCCTGCTCTCTAGCAGCCCAGAGAACAGGAACTCCAAACGTAGAAAACTGACATAAAGTAGATAACTACCAAGCCAAAAGGCCAATCTCTTTATCTCTCATCAACAAAGTGAATGCCCTGCTTTCCTCAGTGGATCCCTGTGGCACTCATTAAATCTTCTCATGTATTATGTCCTGGTTTTAATAATTTCCTTAATGTCAATACATTTAAGCTGTAGATTAGAATGATTGAATCTCATGTAATCACACACACACTTTAATGAATTTTTCTTCTTTCCACTTTTAATCTAGTGTGATAGATAGTGTGAGTAGATAATGTGCAATAGATAGTGTGAATGTCTATTCTGCAAAAATAAAATGGCAATAAAATGAATTATTCACTACTGCACATTCTGGTGCTCCATGAGAATACAAATTGGATATATTTCACCCATAACCCACCAAACCCTTAGAGAAGCAGTGCTGAGACAGCAAGAGGTGTTGGTTTACTGCTTCTGTCAAAACAGAGGGATCCCACAGACTCGGAAATAAACAGATACAATAAAAGGTCATAGGCTGGCAGAGGGGAAGAAATATGGGAAAAACACAAAAGCATGTCTTAGCCCTTGTTCCAAGAGCAGGAAGTGGCATCCTTTAGCAAAACAATTGATATTCCTGGTAGTTCCTGTGAATCTCATTTTTAATAGCAAAGTGCTCCTGTGCATCAGTGGCTTAAAGCATCCCCATGACCCCCTGATGCATAAAACGACCTCGGCCTCACTTTTTCAACTCTTCTCTCATCTCACCAGTTCCTGTGTTCCCCCACCCCAAGCCTGCTGCTCTGATGCACTCCAGCACACAAAGCTCACGCCAGCCTCTGCCATGCAGATCCTCCACACCTCCTCTGCTCCCTTCCCTGGGTGTTTGCCTGCTCCCCAGCAAGAGGCTTCTGCTGAACACAAACCCCAAAACGGTGCTCTAGGCTGAGGCACTCTGACCTCCCCCTGGCACAAGCTCCACCCTGAAGGCCCAGGAGCAGGAGAGGAAGGGGCTGCAAGGCCTGTTCACCAACATGGGTAACTTCCTCCAGGAACAACCACTGCAGTGGGTGGGGGTGTCCACAGTACCAACAGTTTTGTCCCTAAACACAGCAAGCAGAAGAACATCTCTGTGTTCACAGTGCCTAAACTTTTGACCATTCTCCCCCTGCCAAGAAACTCTTTCTGGCTTGCTTTCTTCCCAGGGCTTTAGCTGCTCTGCACCTTTTCCTGTGAACTCATCTTCTAATCCTTTTCACTTCACGCTCCATCCACCAGCATCTTCCAATTGCCTCTCTGCTCAGCAACAAAGGACTCTCTGCCCTGCTAATACTGATTTCTGAGCTCTGCTCAGC